>NC_051129.1:532024-661913 GCF_014839805.1 Manduca sexta
AATTTAAAGTTCTACTTCTCAACAGACCATCCGTGTGTTTGCTTACTTCAGCTGGTACCTTTTATACAATTCAGAGCAACTGTCATCCTTTACTATATTAACAAAAAGAATCACAACTGCCCGTCCTAAAACGATACTAATACATAAAATCACAGTACTTAGATCCGAAAGTGAATTTACGTTCGTGTCTCGTCCGATCGCTCGGCTCTCGTTACAGCAATCAGCTAAGTGGTCCGGGAGCCAGCTCTCACGACTGTACCGTCCTTTAGTTACATGCGTGATTTATTGATACGCCGGTTGAAACTAGTTTTTGTTCAGTTCTGGTATATTATTTAAACTGATCACTTAATGGTTTTGTCGACGTTTGTTTATTCAACGAAGCAAAAAACAGTAAATCAAATTATATTTAAAATTTGAATCAAAGTTAGGCCAATTGAATTCCGGGATCATCTGGAGTACACCGGCATTATCTTGGCGAGAGTGTGATAAAAATAGGATAGATTATTCTACACAGTAAGTGTGTTGAATTTTATTCGCTTTTTTCTCATTAGATGTTGTTAAATCTTCTAAATTAAAACAAAATGACTTAAATAATACAATAACACTGAATGCTTTTCCGTATTTCACAACGCTTTCACTACTGAAACCGACCCAATCAACATTCCCGATGCAGACAAAAGGACAGCACCCGACCAACCCTCGCCGGAGACGATATATTAGCCAGAACCTAACAAAGACGCCGAACATGGTGGTGCTATTTAATTAATTACGTTACATATTAGGAATGAAGCGGGTTTGTTCATCCATGTGGGTTACACACGGATTGATGACACGAAAATCTTAGATGGTTGTGTTACCCAACTACTTGAAATGTTTATTTATCGATTTGCAAAGTGATCGATGCACCTGATGGTAAATACATGATAGTCCCAGGAAAAGGTCAGTTAGCAATATATATCACGCCGGATCACGTCTTGAAATTGTAACGACATCTGATAATATCCCTATCCGTTAAGCAATCTATCATTTTATTCCTAAAATCCATAAATCTTCACAAATTTCTCAGAGTACGAAGTAAGATAACGTTTACAATTACTATCCGAAAATCAAGCCCACGTCACTGTCTATCGTCGCAACACTAGCGCCATTTAAGCAACCGGCTCCTCAAATATACATGACTCGCAACATCAAAAGCGAACTTTCCGAGTGTAAATGAAGGCAGACAAACCAGACCGTCAGTTTGACGACGGTGTTTGCATATTGTGCGTGTCAGGCGTGTTCATTTTTCACGCGAAAATTGGTAAAACGATACCCTTGTAAATATACTCATCCATATTTCACAGATAGTGGCTAAAATGCTGCGCAGTCTTATGGAATTATTGAGGAAATTTAAGGTTATTTTGTCCAGTGGCTACATTTGACTGTTTCGGGTGCCGAACACGATGCTCACCCAGGCGTGAGCAGCACGCATGTTTGTAATAAATAGCAACACCACATTAACAATATTTTGCTAGGTATTAATATCAAATACTACGTATCTAGTAAATTTATCTCATTAGTAGTGGAAGAACTTTCCAACTTCTTATTCAGGTTTGAAGTATGACTCTTCCCACTAGACTATACTATAAAGATAATCAAGTTCTCAAGTAGTCAAGACAGAAACCTTAAACGCATAAACGAAAATAGACCAATTTTGATACCATAGCGACCAGCGTTATAAAAACACCTAATGAAAATCCTTTATCTCGCAGTAATTCTTGAATACACTGAATTTGCAGAAAGTTGCAGACACAATAAAACAGAAACGTCTGCCAGTAAGGCAACGCTCACACAGGAAGACGACAAAGGAATAGGATGTGCAGTGGAACAATTAGCGTCAGAGTGCGAGACGTTTTAAAATTTCACAAAGAGCAGCTTGTTAATCCTTCTGCCAACACTGATGAAATACTTCAAAGAAACAAGACGGAGGGAAAGATAGTACCGATGATAGTTTTCAAAAGTAGCAAAAAAAATGTTTTATTGTTCATACTGAAAATTTCCACATTTACAGTTTTTATTGTAGTTATAACTATTGTGAGAGTAATAGATAAAATAAATCTATCAAATGATAACTATGACACAGAAAGGAACACGAAAGAAAATTGTAGCACATTAGTTTATTTTCAAATGAAGAGATAATTTAAATTGCTCGACGATATACAATTTTGACCTCAATTTCACATAGTAATTAAACAAAACAAAGTTAATACTGAAAATATACATAAAGCCAACTTCAACTAAAGTCTAATTAAAAATACGATAACAGCTAAGAAATAATTATCTTCAGGTTAATTTTCAACATACAAATGACTTTAGATAGTATTACGAAAATTTTCTTTTCCATCAAGGAAGCACGTGAAATAGACAGTTTCTACTAATAGTACATCAGCTCACAACAAATACCTAACGCCAATTTCCAACCAACAGATCGCTCGTACCGGCGTTTGAAGCGCCGTTTCCGCTGCCGCCGTAAACATCTCGCACAATGACAGATGCAATGACGTCACAAACTTGTTGCTATACGACTAACGAGCCCCTTGTGCTGTTCCGTTTGATATTTTACATAATGACGTAATTGGAGTAGTTGACGAGCGCCGCCAAGTTATGTCATTAGTTGGTGGAGTTGATGTTTGACGAAACTTTTGCGAATGTATTGTTAGTTCTTTTTGGATATAGCCAGTTATTTATTCTACGTGTACAATAAGGTCTATTATTGTAAGAAGTATTATACCCTAACAAAATAATGGAAAATAAAGCCTTTTTCAGTAGTTTTCAAATTGGATGAAATATGGAGCTTAGGGATGTGTGAGATATCGAATTTTGGATACCTTCAAATAATTTGTAACGGGGTAAATACAGTATAAACCAATAAGAATTATTCGCGGATCTTACTAGAGGTGTATAGGCTAACCCTGCACCACGATTTGTGTCTAAGACAATCGCTAAATTATTGAATTAAAAATTTGATACTTTGCCAAGAACTCTAACAGTTTCAAATAGGTTACAAAAACATACATATAACAGGTGCCTTTACATAGCTTTTTATAATATTCACTTCCTACCACCCTATACTCACGGCACGACGGTAGTGTCATGTATCGACCGGGCCCACCACAAAGCCCGAAGGTGAGTAAAAATCAATTCCAATCATGATCATTAGAGTGGACGGAGCCGGTCGGCCGTCAGGGGCGCCGCTCCAGCGACCTACTTGTGGGTTTCGCTAATTTTGTCTCTATCTGCCGTGTTCCTGTGGGACCTTTAGCCGAAGTAAAGGAGCAATTAGTTCGGATTGATTGTAGCGGCTGTTGGGCGGTAAGACTTCTCTTGTTGGTTGATTTTCAAGCAAGTGGCTCTTTGCTCTTACCTAATGAAAAGCACTACGCTTGTTCACATATATATAGTACCATACACACACACGGTATTAAATAACAAGGGATTGGATGGCACTGCATTGCGCTCTTCACCCTAAAACACTAGATTGCTTCTTAAACCTAAAAACTAAAAGCTTTGGCCTACTGCCTAACGATAGAAATTAACAAAGCAATGATACCTACCTTCTACCTAAACGGGCTCTCACAAACTGCCGCGATATGCGGCGGTGCCTGCAGTAAAAATCGTATCATAATAAAATTCTATTCTGGGATGCCGATTGACAATCCACAATCCATATTTTTCGACGACATTGTCACCTGTCTAGATAACGTAATCTCTTTTTTTTGCAGAGGTATGTCTAAACCTATATTACTTAAAAACCCCCAAAAATCCCGATCCTTTTTTAGGTAGAATAAAGGAACTTTGGGATTGGAATTTCTGCGTAACCTTACTGCCTCAGAAGCACTATATAAAGTCCCTGTAAAGTCGCCAAATAATGTAAATTACTTTGAGTTGGTTACATTATTGGCCAAAGTGTTTATTCATTGAATGATCCCTCAACTTCTTATTTATTTTAATGCTTGCTTATTGCTTTTTTAACTTTAAATATTTTTTATAGTTAAAAACCATATAAATCTAAGGTCTTTAGATAAGGAAATATATCACGTGATGTTTGATCAGCACTCGCCATGAACTCCCAAAAACTAAACATTTTAGAATGACATGAATCCCCGTAATATATACCAATCTTGTTTAACCATGACGATTAGTCAGCAAGATCCCTCGGGACAATGCGATATCCCTGGATGATAGACACGTATCCCGGGAGCGTGTAAATACGCCGCGGGTGCGGGAGGCGCGTTATCACTGATAACATCAGTAATCGCGGCGGGCTATCGATCCGCGCGTACACATGTAGATTGTATAGCTTCTGTTGAGTTTGTTATACAGGCAATTATGTAGAGAATGAGGCGTGTATGTTAATTATACGTGTAGTTGTTTTTATATATAGATTATAGTTGAGATCGGCAAGCGAGCAAGTGGGTTACACAATGCCGAGTGTCTCTCATAAGTGTCTATAATTCAAGCTAACCTTTCAAGTCATTTCTATAAGACAATTATTATATCGGCTATTGGTTGTATTGAACAGGCAAGAGCTACACAGCTTAAAGTCCTGCCAGACGAACATAGACTTTTGATGGGTGTCAAGAATAAAAATATTCTTTGCACTGGCGACAGAACTATAAAATACCTCAAACAGGGACGGAAGAACTCGACATGTTATTATGAAATACACTGAAAAATGAAAGTAATTGTCGACGATTGATATCCGCGCGAAAGAAACATTAAATAGGTATGAAAAAATCACAAACATTATTTTCGTGAAGCAGTTATTACAAACACTTAACTTGTAGACGTTCAAACATTGTTAACTATGCTTTATTAAATTATATCTTTTGTTTACAGGAAAATCTGTGTCTCGGTCACACGTATAATGTTTGTTCTAAAGAACAATAAATACAGTTGTGCAAATTTTATCGATATGAGCCAACAATAGGACTAAATATGTTTAATGTACTAATGACCTTATAATACGGCTCACTGGTGTCAGTAAAACAGTCATTAACTAACATAAGAGCATGTCCACACTATGTTATAAAAGAGTCGAGAACGTGCGTTTCCTAAGCGGTTTCAGCGCGTACAAATTCTGAAGTATCTAGCTGAATTGCTCTAACGACACGTCTTAGTATCAAATGGAACATTAGCTACTTGTTTAAAACTGTCGTGTCTTTAAGATTGATCATCTTCTGTAAACCCATCATCAGTGTCAAAGAGAAATCTCTCAAACACATAACGAACATAAACTCCTACTAAAATAGCAAATAACTTTAAATATAAATAAAATTTCTCACACAAAATAATCCACACAAAAGAGTACAATAAAAATAATATAATGTGGCTTTCCAGTTTCCCCACAATGAGTGCGGTGTGGGGACGGAAGCGGCCGGATGCGCGCCATCACCGCCCGTATCTGCCGGTTGGGAAACCGCCCCGACTACCGACGTCGGGCGACGACCCTACGTATGCTCACGCCTTTACTTATAATATTATGGCAGCCTTGTATTATACCCTAAAACTGCTAGGGCTTTTGAACACGGGCTTCTTCTACTAGTAGGACAGTTTAGATAGTGCAGTAAGCTAACCCATTACTAGTCGGTACCTTTGAACAACATAGATTAAATATAAGAGATATCAATATTTATTGGAGTTTGCACAATTCATTTGTAACCGAGTTTAAAAACGAAGACTATTCGAAGCGTATGTTTAGTGGTGGTAATATTACAATTTTTGCTTAAACAAAATGAAAATATGATTGTAAGGTGATGTGTAGATCATATAAAATGTTACGCGGACGCACTCGCCAGTACAAATAGTTTGCCACACGTCGCATAAAATGTTTTCCGACGAGTTTTCAGTTTGTTTGCCTTCACTAACACACTGCAAATACGTTCAATTCTAAAACCCAGCTTTTTGAAGCCGCATTAATATAAAATGTATATCAAAATTGCACTAACAAACAAGATAAATGAATATGAAAATATTATTCAATTTAATAGAATAAATTTTATGTATTGAGATAAGTAACAGTCAGAAATATCAATAATATTGTCATTCACGTTTTGATCGATTGCCAAATTGCTAATGCGATTGTCTCCAAATATTTTTCTAATAATCCAATGTTGGTGTTAACTTAAGCATACTTTTACGATTTTACGATTTCTACAAATTTACATTATTTTCAAAGCTTATAGACTACGCTGAATATGATAACAGCTATCTGCGCGTTATGTAATTAGTTTCACATTTCATTTTTCAACAATGAGTTGCTTGCCGCATATTATTATAGATTAATAGATTATTAATGGCTAAAGGGATGTGCATAAATTATTTAACGAGTATAATTGACCAGTACATATTACATTGGTCTCTCGTTACAAGTCAGTCTGATGAAACAAGTAAATTTATTAATGCTAAGCTGCAATGTGGAAAAACTGTTATGTTCTAGTTTAGATGACACTGAAGTCACTGGATATTATGATAAAAAAGTGCAAACCTCATCAACGAAATTGTCGCTCCCCAGTTTTCTGTACACCGGTCGAACCCGACCCACCATTGTTCACAAACTAACAACACTGCTATCCCACATAATTGATTTATTCACGCTAAAATTTTGTCTTAATTAGTATTGAATTTATACATTGTTTCAAATCTTGCTCCGTTAAATATTCATATATGTTAATTTTATCCTAACATTCGTTTATAAAGAAGTAGTAGCTTACAATCTTACGGTATATAATAATATAGTATAGAATTGTCTAGTAATTAATTTACATATGAATAGTATAAACTCTTTTTATTAAGACTTTAAATATTGCACGTTCATTCGGGCGAGTTACTTGCCTACTCGTTACATACATAGTTGTTAGTGTAACATATTTTACCTAACTATTAGTGTAATCAAACAACTTGATTCGCTTATTATAGGTAGAATAAGTATTCGGTTTTTACGATGTTAGAGGAAGTCGTCGAAGAAGTGGGGATTCCTCAATTCATACAAACACAAAATTGATAATAAATTGCTTCGGATTGGGGTCCTAAAATCTACGTAGGACTGTTTAATTACTTTTAATACCTTACGAAAAATGTACATACTAAATTATCCCACAGAATACACGGACCATGCTTCCATAACAATTATTAAATCTTATCAACGCGTCGCCTATTGATGCTACGGAAACAAAATGCAGAAAGTGCACCTCCACCACTTAAACACAAACTGCTCCCTTGTTGTATAATCACTCACGTTAAAAACACCAAGAAATAGCAAATTCTCGTACGATAACTAAGCATTTGCCGTAAAACAAAGAGCGTGGAACACTGAAACGGAAAATGTAAAACAAAGCCAGTGCGCTACAGGCTAAACGTTCGGCGACATACTCCAACTGCCAATAAATGACTCCGTACTTTTTGTACACGAAGATATGTCTGTAGAAAATTTTAGTAGTTTTTAATATGTGAAAAATTGCAATATCTTGAATACACATAGACATCACGCTTTTATCCCCAGTGGGGTAGGCTGTGGTGCAACCAGCGCAGACACTTTTCACCATGTTCCTATGTTGTGATGTAGGACGAGTCGATCTTCATAACGGGTACAAATTCTTAACTCCGGGATTATACTGAGTTTAAAAACCCTATAACATGAACACGAATAGCAATATCACCCAGAATTATCAGTGGTGGAGCAAACTACATTTTTATAGACACTTGAAAAGACAGGCTGAATATCACAACCTAAATTGGCTTGGTCGCCTAATGGCTGAACAAAGGCTCATGGCGATAAGAATTATGAAAAGATTTTAATAATTATAATTATAAACACACCGTTCTATAGCTATTGCTAAGCTTCCGTTGCCTCTATTACTACTGTTTACAAGCCTGATAGTTACCATCGCTTGCCTGCTTGCCATCATCCAGTTGTATAAAAACGTCAAGTTACTTACTATGTACTTTTTACTTTTGTGTCTACATTGAATACAAATAAATAATAATAGTAATTATTATTAACTCGTTCTCATGAAATTCCTTAATTGTTAGGATTCCCATTGGTATTCACAAAGAAAGCGAGGCTCTTTGGTATTCTTAAGGCATTTGATAAATAGCATATTATGTATAAAGAACGTGGCAATAAACATTCCCAAAAAATCTCGTCACACATAATTTCAATTATAATTCAACGACGTTACTGTTCATATTTGCTTGCCCTTCGAACAACATTCATAAGGGGTGTTTCCAACGTTCAATATTAATAAAACGAGAGGAATTTTATTAACATTTTACTAAACAAATGGCACGTGTATTAAACAGTGTGTACACTGAGCTAATAATATTAAACGAGAAAATATAAATATCGCTGGCGGAATGTTTGAAATAAACTATAAAAAGTGAGGTTAAACAAACTAATAAAATATGCGGTATGTTCTAAAGAAACGTACTTGAGAAAACTTGGACGACATTGGAATAATATATACGTTGGAATTTGCTATATTTCTGAAACTAAGTTTTTTGTTTGTGTATTTTCATATTTAACCGTCGTCTATTTATTTTGACCGTCAAAAATCACGATAAGCTTTTGCAGGAATTAAAATTTAGATGGTTTTGAATGTAAACCATTCATTAATAAACTATGTTTATCTTTGTAACATGACAGTAACTTGTTAACGGAAAAATATTACTTGATCATTCATCCATTCGCCCGTACGACATTCTATACAATATTATTCCAATAATAAATTGATTGAGTTAATTTTGATTAAGTTTAGTATGGTGAAAGTACGAAGTGTAAAAGTGGCCATTAATTTTACTATTGTCTTAGAAAAGCCCTCACGCTAGAGAACCTGCGAGCAAAAGTTAGTACAACATAAAATCCTTGTTCATTCCATTTATGTCAAGTAAAATATATATAAGACTTTGATGATCTCATAAAACAATATTTAATACAAATTAAACTACTAAATCGGCAACAAAGAAAAGTAAAAAGTAATCAACAGATATATTTACGGACAAATATAAATTATATTTAATTTTGAAAGTATGAAGAATGAAAGATAAACAGGGCTCTGTATTGTATTATTAATAACGACAAATATTACTTTCGTAATGAGGATTTCAATTATCCAGACTAGGCTGGAGTCTAGACGTAAAAAATACCTTTACCTAAAATATAAAAGCAACACTCATTATGTTCTATAGAATTGTATCCAAAGTGTGTACAACTGTACACACAATACAAGAGTAATGAAAAATTTTATACCTCAATTAATGTCACCTACAAACATTATATCCCACATTAATTAACGACCCATACCTTGATTAAGCGTTAATTTTACACCTGTACATAAAACAACAGTGTGTGCTAACAAACTGTTTAACGGTCTAAGAGCGTAAATACAGCACAAAACCAATGTATCAAAACATCGAAAGCACGCTATAAAACGCGATACGCCATCTCTCGACAAATATGGTAAAATGTCGCGTAGAGCAGCGCGCGACCGCACGACCGCCCCCGACGGACGCCGGTCGGCGACTGGCGCTGGGGTGGTCTGGATCGGAAAACTCGAGGGGGAAAACGCCAGGAAATATCGTGTGCAAATACGAACGGCCATTATAAAATCACCAAGTGATTGAAAAAGTGAGGTTTTGAATAAAGAATTCAAATGCAAGCGCTCGTTTAGACGATGCAATTTTACTATGCGTTTGGAGAGAGAGCTTTAAATAACACGACAAAAGTTTAGCAGTTAGCAGACATCAGATCGTGATGAGGTGTATGTGTCATAGGGTATTAATAACTACACTAAATAGTCACACAAATACGTTGATGCACTCAACAGTCGCACACAGACACACGTATTATGTTTACTTACTGTTTTATACTAAACTACGACTCTTGAGAGTATTAACAAGTAAATATTAACATAAATTATGAGCAAATTTAATTTCCACAACATCCAGACGCAAAACAAATGTTTACGAACAACACTTGAAACAAAAGTTCGTGAACATTTCCGTGCTGACCTTAAACAGTGAACATGACCTTTCTTTTCACAGCCGGCCCATCATCCTCTGCTATATGCAAATTATCAAATAATTAATCAACTAATGAATACCCTCTGGTGTGTATTAAATATGGGATATCAATCTGTACAGTTCTGGTACATTTTATCGATAAATGTTTCGACTAAGATAGCGATAGAGCGAAGCAGTGATAGCGAGATCGGCAACTTTGTTTAAAACGTGTCAACTTTCTCAAGATTTACTACATATATTAAGAAATTAGAATATTTTTCAATAGTGCTGTATATGGGGCAATAGATGGTACTATGACAATATAGGCAAACTGTGCGAACAAAGTTTCGCCGCTGCCCACACTCCACACTCGAAGATAAAGCCGTGAGCTTTTGTGTTTATTTTTCAATAGAATTGAAATCACGCAATCGAATATTCGGATTTAATTGTTATCAATGTTTTTGTTTTCGAATGTGTAAATAAAGCGAAACAAAATCTAATACAGGCAGTATTTAACATATAGTTTGAAATATTATTGAGTTAATAATTTACTTCTATTATGTGTGTACTCTTTATGAATTATAGCTTGCTTTAACGATGAACGAAAACATCGTGAGGAAACCTGCATACCTGAAGAAAGAAGAAAGAAAGAAAGAAATTTATTTAAACAGATTTTCGTACAATGGTTTACTGCATTTGACGGTAAAGTAAAAAACAAAGAACTGAGTATGTTAAATTAGTTCACATAATTAAAACGGTACGTATACAATTTAAAAATCTTACCCTCCGTGCTAGTTAATACTGTGTTACGGCAGGGTAAAGGATTCTCGCCTTATAAACTACCAGATTGGGCTCACTTTTCAATAAATCAAACGATTCTATTGTTTAAGATATTGCACATTTTGCGTAAACAACTTGGTGTAGTACTAGTAAACTATACAGATAAAACTCAAATTCAATGATATTTTTTTCATTTTTTTTTTGTTTGAGTTACAATGTTTAATTTATATTTTTTTTTTTTTTTTTATTTTTAAAATATGTTCATCTTTACTCTACTTTTAAAATGTAGAAGCAGTTACATAACTTATACAACTAAGAAAAATCAAGTGGAAAAGAGAAAAAAAAAAAAATCCACAAGGAGTGGCATAATAATACAACAACATAGACCCCATGTAAAAAGCTTACAAGATGGTAAGCATGATATTAGTCAAAACATTGCTTTTATATAGTTTTCCGTGTTTATATAATCAAAGCCTCGCAAAAAATTCTCCAGCGCTTTTCCACATAAAAACTTAGTTTTATCCTTTATCATTATGGTTTTGAGAAGTTCTCTATAGGATTTTCGAGGGTGTTTGAAGTCCACCAATCCACATTAGGCCAGTGTGGTGGACTAAGGCCTAATCCCTCTCAGTAGTAGAGGAGGCCCGTGCCCAACAGTGGGACAGTATATAATACAGAGCTGATGTTGATAATTGCCTAGCAGTGGGAAAGTGTATAATATAGAGCTGATATTATAGAGTTTAATAGCTTATAGTTCTACTACATGGCTACTATAATCACACAAATCGTGTCCTCTCAGCCTCGAAATGCAAGATTGTAAAAATGTGTGAGTGCAAATATTGAAAGTTTCACGTTGCGTCCATTTGCAAGTTAAATGAACTTACATACAGTTACATATGTGTGTAGATTGTATGTATGTCATATTTACATATTGAAATCTAAAGGTAAAATTCCAAAATTCTATCTTTTTTTTTACACAAGACTATCCGATGCATTGCTATTAACAAGCATCATATGTACGATGAAAAATCTGACAGTGGATGGCGTTT
The DNA here is from genome assembly GCF_014839805.1 of Manduca sexta. NCBI lineage: Eukaryota > Metazoa > Arthropoda > Insecta > Lepidoptera > Sphingidae > Manduca > Manduca sexta. The sequence continues at coordinate 543,892 of NC_051129.1, forward strand.
TAAGCCGGTACGCATCAAGATATACAGACCGGCATAACTCTACCAACCATTACAGGGCACGGCCTAGAGATTTTGTTTAAACTTCATTTATAATTGTTTCTGTAAACACTGCCTTGTAAGACTATGAATAATCGCTAATACTACAGCCTGCGTTGGACATACTTTTCCATCACACAAGCCACAATCAAAGCCAGAAATAAACATCCTTTATTCCTTACGAAGTTGTCTACCCAAGCAGGTACGGTATACAGTCGCAACAGAGAAGTCAGGTTAGCAACAAAAGTAAATACCAACTTCATAAATTGTTCAATACAACATAAAGCAATTGCAACTGAACTTGCCAGCCAGGACCCCTACCCAACCCAACCAACATTGCAACTGTATTAAGGTTAGAACAAACAGAATCGGCACCGAGGTCCGCACAGTGAGTTCGCGTAATGTTTGCCAATCGCGTACGATGTTAATGGTTGTGCTAATACTGGATAAGCGCGCACTGCGCGGCGGGATGTACGCCTGACGTATGACGTCATCGTGCACTGTGCAGTCAAATTAGTTCATTACACAAACTTAAATATTAAAGTCAGGGTTGTTTAATGAGATCCCGAATTGGTTTAACGATGTGACTAGGCAAAATTGTTATAGCTCTCTATAGTATAAACGATGATTCTCATTACTACTTTTGGCCTAGTGTTCAACCAGAAGAGTAAAGATTTTGTGGTAATAGAAATTAACGTCAAAGACAAGATTACAAAACTTTCAGTATGAGCTTTGGGATCTCATAAGGTTTTGAATACTGCAGTGGCGGCCTTATTACGTACTGCTCGTGTACTCTCAATCAAAACTTCCAAGCTTTGTTTGTCACGCTACGCTTAAGCAAAGAATGTATATTGAGATAGTTTCGACGAACAGTTTTAAAATTAGAACTAGTGGAATCAAGCCACTTAGATTTTTTTTGTAACCTGTAAATTATTTCAATCTTGGGCATGTGAAAACCTCTTGTAGGTCCAATGTTCGGCTATTATAGCCATATATGATGTGTTAAATGTTCTACCATGGAAACCACACGGCCCGGCCACGGAACGGACACTGCACGGCAGTATACGTCCACAGTTAGACCAACGACGGTGTCTGAAACTATTCCGTAGTGAAGTTATCCGAGTGTTGAACGTATTCAATAAAGCGCAACTTGCAAGTCTTGCGCGGGGAGCGCAGGGAGAGCAGAGGGAGAAACGGAGGAGTTATATGTGCTAACTGTCTTAGATAGAGACCTTCGTCTGTGGCGTGCAGTTATCAAAATACATTATTTTAGGTAAGGAGTTTGGTATACCTTCTGTTACACTATTGTTCAATTCTATAAAACATATGATAGAAGCTTTAGAGACAACATTATTTGGATTGTTATACAGAGAGCATGCTTTTAAAAGACCTAAGGAAGTTGCCGTTAAAATAGTCCAGCAGAAGCCAAGAACACGAGACAATAGGTTACCAGACAGACTAATCATAGATATTATGTAAGTTTGTTATTTATCTTGGATGTTTGTAAAAAGATGACGCATAAACCATTAAATGAATCTGGGTGAATTTTCGCACAGATTATATTCTGGATTAACAGAGTCTCTATTCCGGGAAGGTAAAACATTAAATCTAGGAAAACTTTTAGCAAAAATAAACTTAAATCGCAAACGATCATGGCGCTTATTTTTCACAGTTTAAACCTTAATAACTTCGCAAAGCTCTTTCATATTAACATCCAGTGCGCAGTCAGTGTAACTTATAAAGGAGCGTACGATTGCCAGATTCGAGCCCGTTATTCCTGGATTTCAGGGTTTTCTTACTAAATGGGTGCCTTGGATGCACCTCCACCTACCCTTCGGCAATAAAGGCTTGATGTGTGAGTTTAGTTACTAATGGAATTGTCGTGCAACATCTACTCTTTAATGGATTATTAAAATGTACTAAAATTACCTGATAGTATGTCTTAATTAGTTCCAAATGTATATTTACTAGAATACCTATGTTATCTAACATAAATACCCATTAAAAAAATCAGAATTGATTGATAGCCACCTTGTTCATATTTATAAATTCTAAAGACGCCATGGTGTATAATGTTAAAGTAAAATATCTTATTGTTTTGGAATTTTGTGAATTGCTGGTCTGCGTATAATTTTGATTTTCCCGGATTTTCTAGACATCAGGTAACTGTGAGTATCCCGCTCTGTAATTAATATAGCAGTTACACACTCAACACAAGTCGCAGTTCTAAGGCGAGACATTAATGACGTCATTAATCTACCGCCGCATAACAAACTTAAAATGTTATTAAATCATGAGACTGCAGCGACGCGGTACGCCGGAGGTGGGGGGTATGTCTCTGGCAAAAGTGCCAGGCGGCATGCCAAACCGTCTGGCAACACTGCCAAGCCGGTTCGATACCCCGGTCTGCGATACACATTGTTAATGCTACGGTTGTTTTGGTGTTGCCAAATCAAGGAAAGTTGCAACGTATGTTGGAACAAATTTGATTAAAATAAAGTAGAATTTTCAAGGAACCAGATTTTTTTTAATTCATGAAGCCGCCTGACAAAGAACTAAGCGGGATGGTGGATCACTGGTATTGAAAACGCCAAATGTCCAAAATATTAGGGAGTCGGAGACTTCTAAGGAATAAATAGAGATTTGGGTTCCCTTTGAAGTTAAAGTGAAAACATTGTGTAATCTCATTTGTGATCGAATGCCTTCCACAGTTACTTGTAAACAAGGCTTAAAGATATATATAAGTTATGAGCCAATGTTAATACATAACTTAGTATATAAAAGCAAATAAAACGACAGAGGCATTCTCTACCAGTCCACCTTCAAGTAATTACTATTAATATCGTATGCCTGTGTATGATTGGACGCACAATAAGGCGCATCATGATACTTTATTATACGGTAAATGTCAGTACATACAATGTAACATCGCAGATTGTAGAATAACATGTTTTGCACTCTTAACTTTATTGGTGTTATTTATTAAGATTTAATACTTTAAGCTCGTCAAAACAACTGCGAATATATTATTTTTGCCCCTATCACGCGGTAGGTACAACAATATGTGGTGTTAAAATTACAACGCAGAATTTTCTTGTTATCTTTAATGAAATTCCGGGAAACAAAGCTTTTAAAAGTTAATTAACGTAACAACGCAACGAAGTATAAGAGGCTAAACATTGGTCTTAATATAAGGCCCGTAATACACAAGATAGAGTAAACAATGCTAAGAGTATTTCAGACACGTCGTCTAGTACTCGTATATTAAAGCTATTTGCCGATCGCGCTCGGTCGCCGGTGTCGACCAGTGCAATGCGACTGACCACCTCGCTCCGGCTGCGGTCGGCGTCGCTCGCATTGCGATGGCAAAGCACGCAGATCACAAGAACGCTCCTGTAACGTATCGACAAATAACTCGAAAATCAGAACGGTAGCATAGTAAGAAATCACTAGTAACTCTAATCAGTGTCTAATCAGTGGGTAGATGTTTTTTGTGTGTATTTTTGTAGAACAGTAGTTAGGAAAAGATGAAAATATGTAGATAGAGACTCATCAAGCTTTAGGTTAGATTACTATCGTCCATGAACACTAATATTATCCTAGGAAAAGAGCAAGATGCCAAGCTTCAAGGAAACATAAATGAAACAAACACTTATCCACGGGCGGTAGCCACCATTACAATTCAACTGTTTTAAAGCTAATTATTTAATATTATAAGTTTTCAAAAATATTAAGTTATACATATTTAGAACAGTTTCTTTTTCTAAGTCTTTTAAACCGAGATAAAAAAAATTGAAATAAATTAGCTTCACGTCGAATAATTACATGATCCACCCAAGTCATGGACCATCTATAAAAACCTCAAACACAATTTCACAACCCTCACCTATGTGTTATATAGATTTTTAGGTGACTCAATGCAAATACCTCGTACCTCTATTAAGATAATTGTATCTTACCGTCGCGTAGATAGTTGCGTACAACTTATATTTATGCAGAAATCACGTCTTACCTGTAACAAGAATATTGCTCATAATTACTTTGAATAGAGGAAAAAATATTGAATTATGAACACAAAGACGGAGATTTGCGGAAAAATACGTCATCACTTCATAACTTTGTGATAATAAAGTTCTGTATAGGCTTGAAAAATAAAAAAACAAAATTACGAGACGAGCAATTAGCTCGCCTGTTTGTTATCAGTGGAACGTCAGTAAATAGTGGCAACATCAAACAAAAGTTTTAATTAAAACACGCTACATCTCACTGCACGTCACTCTGATATGTGGATGGTAGACGCATGACATGTTCATTTTCACGGCGTTTAGTTCCAATGGCTGCAAATTGCAACATTATAATATACTACAATTACATAATAAGTAACTCGTGATTGCATTATTTTCCTTATATAAGAGGAAGGCACAATAAATAATTCAATATTTTTGGTGTTTCCAACACCTCATGCCGCCATTGTGACATTTTTTTTTTAATGAAAACGATACAAATTGCTATTATTTTCTACATTCAAAAGAGCGCATATAATTACTACCTCCGTCTAGTCTAGCGGTGCCAGACGTCCCTTATTTACCGGTACGTCCCGTATTTTAGGCACATTTTAAAATGTCCCGGCGGAACAGACTCTGTCTCGTAAATCGATCGATCTACGATTGACAAGTACTCACGCACGCATCGTTCGCATTTTCGCATACATATCAATACCACTCGGTTTTTAATAAATTTAATAAAAAGAGAGTTGATACCTGTTTTTAATTACAATTATAAATGTATTAATTGTTACAAATATGTTAAAACTAATAAAAGTATGTTAAAACTGACTCGATCCTAGAAAAAAATCTATAAAAAAAAATCTTATTTGTCCCGGGTAAAAACTGAAATCCAGTATTTTTTGCCTATTTAGGCAATTGACACTTTTAGGCTGAAAAAGCATCTGGAAACCCTTGTGGCGTCATAAATTGTTTTGCCTTCAGCAACACAAATAATCATAGATTATAACGTGTGATACTCCTTCAAATTATGCCCACCGTACACCGTGCTATCTCATGTTACCGCGTCCCGTTGTTCTCCCCAAGGCGCGGTAGCCGAGCAGTCGATCCATCAAACCGCTTCAGTTTGTTCAGCCGGCTCAAATGCATGTTATTCGATATTGCGCACACAAACTGTCGGACCTGTGTGTTTTGCTCTTAGCATTCTTGTAATGTTATGAATACGTTTCTTTTTGCGTTTATACTGCGTTTTACTTGCGGCTTCGATCTTTATTTTTTAGTAAGTAATATGAGTGTCCATCAAACAATAGAAGCACGGAAGCTCTAGACTGCAAAGTTTTATATGTCTTACTAATGCTAACGTTGCATATTGTTATAATGTTAGATAATACCAAAACAGATCATGGCGTACACAATGATTGGTGGTAGAAAAAGACGCTCTGCTGCAATTTACAAGGTTCTACTCTCGTAGCTGGATAACCATCTAGCAACAATATTCAATCAAATGAGAAAATCACGATGTGTTTGTTGCCAATCCCTGTATGTTTTTATAAAACTTATTTTTGTAGTATCCCGCGATATAAGAGTGCATAGATCTCCAGTATCAACACATTCTGTTATTCCACGTGGGGTCGACGCAACATGTTTTCACAGATGGTGCGCGAATATTTTTACGATCGCCACTTCCCTGACGTCAATCCCCCTTTCCTCACAGATGGTAACTTTAAAAAAAGAAACCAATTTTAATAAGTATAACCAGTGTGTTTGTATGCAGCATGAATAATCCAGACGGATATATTATGGAATACCGACATGAGAGGGAAGAATGTCTGTTGCGCTTTTACGATTAGTAAGATAGCCAAAGGCCTAATAATTTCCTACTCTATTTTCGACTATATACTTCTGGTACGCCTCGTAGAACGCAAAATAATAATTATTGATATTATATTTAAACTACACAGCACTCTTTGCCAACGGCAGTAGATGATATTCCTCTGCCTACCCCTCCGTTCACTGGTATGATACATTAATATAGTGCGTCCATACGTATATCGTATGTACCAGACGTAACCGGGGCGGACAGTTTTCCCACCCATTTCACCGACAGCACTTAGTGATAAAAATACAAGCGCAAAACACCAACTTATACGTTATGTTGAAAGGGCGTGGTTGTTGTGCAAGAATGCTTTGCAAAATGCATTCTTTACGAGAAGCAAGATATTTAGTACACTACTTTATAATTGTGTAGGTTGAAAGTACGAAAGTGACAATCTCATTAATCTTGTTAATATTATTAATGCCAAAGATTTTTGAGTTTAGATGTTGTTAAAAGTGTAGGGAAAAAACGAAAAAACGATTCTAAAATATTTCTAAAATTTTATACATTAAATAGATTCCGTCGATATTAACTTATCAATGCTTGTATATTGGCAAAATAGACAAAGCGGTGGAGCCTATGTCGACATAAAAACCTAATGATTTAATTTATAATATAATATACATTAGATTTGTGTGTAAAAATAATTTTACTGTGGAGTCTAGATAGGTGTTTGTTTTTGTTGTATTATGACAGCTCACAGCGAAATATTGAGTAAAATATTTGTTTACAGTGCACAGCTTCTACTGACAAATTCTAAGTACTTATTCTTAGTTTTCCTAGCAAATAACTTGATGTATGGATAAAAGGTTTACTGTGAGTTCTCGGTGTTACGTAACATCTCCCGAGGAAGTTGGATACGAAAGTTCTTAGAAGTTTTCATGCACGGAAACTTTATTATAGTGACATCTACCGGTGATATTCGAACTCGGTCAGGGCGTAGAACTTTAACAATGAAACATAATATAATTGCATACATTTGTTTATCATTAACTATTGTTATAACTAGATAATAATATAAGTCGTTTTGATGATAAGGATAACATACACACAACAGCACCAAATATGTAGGTCTGCCTCAGTGGCGTAAATGGTCCGTGTGCGGTGAGATATAGTTGACGTCTGGATTTTCCAGAACTGTATGTACAGTATCAAGTCGGAGTATGTGTCCAATATAGCGATAGGCTCCTTTTTACATCATAGGACAGAACACACTTTGTGAAATGTGGGTTGTGTGTTTGGAGTTTGGACCTCTGCCTACCCCTTTTGGGATAATGCAATGATGTGTGTTTATTTTTGTAATACAGTGTAATTAGGAACTGAAGCGATGTCACTGTCACCGACTACAGAAATACTGTCACAAAGATATCGCCAAACAACGGACCGGCACGAGTGTCAATTACTAACCGTCTCGATCTTTCAAACGTTCAGTGTTTAGCGAAAAGTGTCACAAATACTCTCATAAAAATATTTTAATTCTAACAGTATATGATAAAGCGCTAATGGCACTGCACTGCACTGTCACCCTGAGACATCAAAGGCTTCTTGTTTCATAGTGCGCGGTATAATTACACTGGCTAGTGACTTTCAAACATAATCACAGCGGGACACATTTCCCATCAAGGCATGATTCATACAATACGATATTACAAATGTAAATATTATATTAGGACGATGCCATAATTCAACGATATAAAAAGAAACATTGTGATTCATATTCTTGGAGATTTTCATCTGCTGTTTGATGAATGATACTACGATGCTGAGAAAGAAAGTGATGTAATTTGTTTCAAGGAATATGTTTCACTTCTAATTTATGTTTTTTGGTGATACAGTCGTGTAAGGAGATGCTATGAATATCTGTTACAGTGAACTTGATGGAATAAGGAATAGGCAAAATTGATCACGGGGCAGACTGTGAAATCACCATGAAGGCTGCAAAGTCTTAGAAAGGTCGGGAGAACATCATATAAAAAAAACGCGATAAAATACGGAAAATAATTTTCGGCGTCTAACATTCCTCTAAACATAAGAAATTATTATACTATTTACTCGGTAAATCTTCCTACTGAGATAGTATAATCTCCATCATATAAAACTAATTAATTTAATTTTACAAAGCAAACATCCTTTTACGACATGAATCATTTCAAAAATCATTCCCCAACACCATTAAAATTACAAAGAATTGTTATATTCAGTTTTAATTAATTTAATGATTTTTATAAAAACTATTCATCATCATCATCATTTCAGCCGGGAATCGTCCACTGCTGGACATAGGCCTCCCCCATTGAGCGCCACAGGGACCGGTTCTGTGCCGCCCTCATCAACTCCGGCAACCCTCACCAGATCGTCGGTCCATCTCGTGGGGGTAAGCCTGCCTACGCTGCGTCCATAATTATTAATTCATTATAATTATTATTGATAATCCATTAATACTTAAGACAGCACCGAAATTATCGATTTATTTTAGTTTAGTCAAATACAAAACAACAGATACTATACACAGATCGCATCCCAGTCTCCCGCAAACCGAACGGGAACAGCGGCCGACAGTGATCCTAATTCGTAACGCGGGACGGACGGGAGCGCCTCAGGCTTCCCCCGAGTCCCTTAACTACATTCCCTTCCTGTAGGTTGATTCCCTATGCTACTCGCGATAACACACCGTAAACGCGTGTTGTCAAAACAAGCTCTAAACACAAACGCGTTTCATACACGCGCCACGATGTGTAATTGAAAAATAGGTATTATGTATGCCGTACGATAGGTTGTCTATGCTTAATATTTTTATATTACGATGTGTTAATGCGTTCAGAAATCTTTCATCCCCTCGAATCGGCAAGTATCGGTTTTTGAAAAGGTTTTTTTTTGTTTGTATTCGTGATATTAAATGATGTAACTCGAATAAATCACTGCCAAACTTTATTTAATCCCATTTTTGTATATGCTTAAATGTAAGAAACATGAAAGGAATATAAAAATAATTTAAAGAAATTTCTGTAGACTGTGATTGTTTTCAAACGAAAAAATATTACTTCAAAATGATTGTCAAATGTCAATGTCATAGACTTATTTACTTGATTTGTTTACTAAAGCCACATTTTAAAAATTGAATTGAATTGATATATTTAATGCTACTGAAGATTTTACACGAATGCTGTTATATGAATAAGAGTAAATGCTGTTGTGCTAATGCAGTTTGTGCTAAATTGGCGCTAACAATGTATATTAAGAGGAATTCTACGGACCTTCCATCATAAAATTTGTTGCAAAATCGTTAAGGCATTAACTCATTTTTTTTTTATTTAGTTAAATAATTTGACGAGGATGCCGTTTATCTGATGATAAGCGATACGACCGCCCATAAACAGTTACAATGCCATCCGGAACTTTGAATTGCAAAGCACTATGTGACGTTCCACAGTAGGTTTTCAGAATGAGATAAAGATTTTAGGTCTTATAAAGTAATTACGCTAGTTACAATTTCCTCTAAACTGGTACACATCAGTGCATGGACACAGTTTAACTTGGCTATAGAAATAGACATTGCCGTAGACACCTTATAACTATCAAGACAGACATTCACATATAACAGACTTACCACCAATAATTAAAATAAGTGTATATTGCCTATTAAACGTTATTTTTAAAAATTTATAGCTCTATTACCTAGTAACTTCTATTAGCCGCTCAACCGGCATTAATCTTTTTGGAATAAAAAGTACTCTATTCAATCCACAGCTCACTGTCTGAGTACCATATTTCATACACATTCATTTAGTTATTAAGGTGAAACTGATTAATTAACAAACATTCACTCATGTATAGAAATTTTACTTATATTATGTTATCTAAGACTGAACAATAAATAAAAAATAAAACAAAGATAATGTGTTGTTAAAACTGAGTATATTTTACTATTATTTATTTGGAATATCTTGCATTACATTCACTATCCTGTAAAAGTAAATAATTTTATTATTACATTTGATATTATCAGTTTTGTTAACATTAGTATTCAATGTAAGATGCCTTTGGTCTCCTAAAATAAAAAGGAAGTGTTTGTACAAACAATTTTAGATTCAACATGATTACATACTTTTGTATGTAATTGTTTAAAATGATTGGGATTACCTACATGAAATTTTTGCTTTGTTTCCCTGGATCGATATTCACACTTTGAAGATTTTGATATTTAATTTAAAGCTGGCTAAGCCCTTGATTAAGACCTCTACCAATTACTTATAACAACAATAATGTATAACTAGTAAAAATTTCTTCAATAATCTTTATTGTTATCAAACTTTATAGGTACAAAACTTTCACCACAAAGAAACTACATAGTATTAATTGTAATGTACATAATTAAGAAAACATATTGTTTAAAAAGATACCTTCATTAGTGTTTTATATTTGTTTGCCTATCTATTTACTAATAGAAATATTACATCGAAGTAATAAAAATAAATTTGATTGAACTCAATTGTTGTCAAAAGTCGGGTTGCCAGTAGTAAAGTAGCTTATTTTTCACCGCTGAGCCCATAACACAAATTTGACTATCAAGATACAAAAACATGGGTTTGAATATTAATTCGATCATTTAGGATTTATGTTTGTTTATGTTTCTGATAAGGTAGAATATTATATTTGAGTTTTCACGATGTAAAGAGGATACTATCGTCAATAGAAATTATACAGTCGTTGTATCTAAATAATTAATTTGTCTAAACGCGCATAGACACGCTGGATTGCCGCACGTTATTTTGACAATTCGTAACATGCCCGTAAGGCGGATGTGTCACACCTCATCGAGTTCATGAAATGTCAAATTAGCATCCAGAATACTCTTACACAGTCATAACACGAAGTTAACGAAACACGCCGTGTTACAAGTTCGACATTGTCGTAGAGAATCATGCCCCTGCAGTCATGTATTACATGTGTATTACATTAAATACATGCTGTTAGCGGGATAATTGAGTTGAAATGTTCTAAATACATATGTGGATCTTTACAGAATTACTAGCATATAAGCGAGTACCAAGTGACATTGACGAGATGCTTTTCTCGATAAGTGAATCCGTAGACTACGCGTCTGCAGCCCCTGATTGTAAGTGATAAAACATCTATGACAATCCCAGATGTTTTTACATAGTCGATGTCAATATAGACGTAAATAGGATTTTATAGCCTTTTTGTTTTGTATCTGCTATTATTATTTGACACTAGTCAAATAAACGATGGCAGCCATAATATTAAGGAGATAGTTGATGTTCACGATGAGGAATACCTAGTTTTAACGAGAGCACGAAGTTAAAGCTGAAACGCCTGACAAGACTCTTATCTGAAGTCACGACTATGAACTGTGTATTTTTCAGTATCTGGCCGTCAAGTGCAAACTTCAGAGCACCCCATACAAATCGTAATAAGCGAACGACCTCCGCTCCATGGATTCGCAGATCTTGTGCGCCATTGTGATTACCCGACTATGTGCAAATGCATTTGCGTCTGAGATGTCGGCTAAAATTAAACGGGGGCTCGCAATTTGGACGTGTTAATGCATCTGTGCGACAACAGACAGATCACGCCGGTGTGGGCGTTGAACTGAATGATTTGTTCGTTGGATGAAAGTTTGTTTGGTCTTTTTAGGCGCCGCAAATATAAGGTTTACTCCGATACACAAAAAGTGAGACTATCTTGATATAACTACCTTTTATAACGGTAAAAAGATCACAAGACCCAGCTGGCAGTAAGAGTTAGTTGTTAATATACGATTCATAACCTCTTCAACAGGGAGTAATGTCATTGTTAACAATTTCTTATGCACTCTAGTTGTAATGCAGTTTACAATACGGTACAAATAAGGTATACAATACTACAATCTAATACTACAACAAAACAAACCCAACAATTGTATAAACAATTCAAGCAAGTGCATTTAAATGAAATCAACTCAAGATTTCACTTCAAACTCCTATATGTTTCAAGATAGCAGGAGCGAGCGCCGCGCCACGTCGCAATACACTGGCGGCCATCATGAGCCGCCGCCGCGATAAATATTTATATTTACACTGTTAAGTGCGTGTATGTTTGTGCGATGTCTGGCATTGTAATAAAGTGATAATTGAACTCAGTCTATTGTTTATATGACAAATCCTGGAAGAATGTCATGAAACCACGATGTAAAAAAATATCTGCAGCATAAAGGATCCGGGTGAGCTGGGGTAGTACCAACTGACAGCAAGTTGTTATATTTCGTATGATGAGCGAGATTTCTGCAAGCCCAAATTCTTTAATAATCTTCATTCTTTCCATTTAAGGCAAGCAGCGTACCCACTATTTTATAGTATCGGGAGTTTATGAGTAGTGGTGATAATAATAATAACCAGATGAACTAAGGATATTAAAATAAAACAATAGAATATCAATTTAAAAGATATAGGGCGTAGGCTTAAAATTGTTTCTTTAATCAATTATAAATAACCTAGTATTTCTTTGTCTCTTATCAGACGAAAGAAAAAATATTGCGTCAAATGTTGCCTAAAGAATAATTCCTTAAGCCTAGCCATCAGACATATTTCACAGACGAGTCACAAGGACAGATAAAAAAAAATCTACTTTCGCCAAGAAAAATAACCGACACTACAGAAATAATGGCAAATGACCATCTTAAGTCCTCGCAGTACAAGATTAATTAAAATACATTACGGCCAAGCTCAGGAACACAATGTAGCGAGCAATTCAATCTCCATTATAATAAGGGAATAAAAACCGTCCCAGACAGGACGAGGGGGAGAAATAAATTCACGAGGCAGGACTTCGGCGGAATTAATTTATAGTCCGAGGAAAACCATTTTTATTAACGGTAAAGCTTCGGCCACACCATGCTGAGTCTGGAGGGTGGTGAGCCCGGGCGTTTTGTGATTCACTGCGCTAAACCCTAACACAGATGCATTAAATCAAATGGTAAGTGATATCCAGTATTTCAATATGGAACGTTACTGTGGGAATATATTCCTGGCTGACGTAGACAGTAGTAGATACCGTATAACCAAAACGAACTTACATACGAGAGACCCGCCGACTAAACGGAGTACACAGCTGTGTCCGCACATTAACTCAGCGCATAAAGCAACAATATGGTTTAATTTCCTCCGAGATAACCTTGGAATACAAATATAGACGGGCACAAACGAGCCGTGAAAATGAACTGAGAGTAAAATGATTCTTTTGTTTTTACATCAATTATGAAGTTAAAACGGGAGGTGGCCGACCCTCGAGGACACCGGAGTGGTGTGAAATTATCTCAAAATGTATTCACGGTGAAATGTTTACAGCGGCTGTCATTTGATTGAAGACTATCGTATTATTTTTAATGGAGATACAGAATCGGATAAAAGGCAATATTTTAGATAAGTATTAATTTTTTTGTGCTTAGTTAAAATATCTGTTTACTATTTTCGAGTTTTTTGCTGTAAATTTTATAATAGATCCGAAGTATGAACCTGCACTAGGTGTTTATGTTGCACTCTCGCCTCTATCTTACTAGTTCTCCTGCGTCAAATAAATCCAGTTATTTCAAACAATCGATGGGAATCCAATAAGTCTAATTAGTGTTTACTTTTACCCTGTACATCGTTTTTCCCTGCCCCACGTAAACATTCCCTTGGTACATTTCTCCGGCCGCCATTGCACGGCGTGCCGCGTTACGTCCGCTTACGTTCCGTCGAGTGTGCAAGGATATAGTTTTAGTGCACTCGACGACATTACAGGGCTGCCACCAAGCGGAAAAATTTATGTTTTTTTAAAGTAAATAAATGCTGGGAGATTTTTACGCTTAACGCAAGGGTGGTTTCTCGGGAGCATGTTAGTTCATTTTCAGCTTAGATTTCTGAGTTTAAAAACACATGTAAAAACAGCGTTGTAGAATTCTAGCTTCTACTTGTTAACGCTCGAGACTAAATAACGCAATAAAACCTCTGAAGGCCATAATTTTAAGATACCGCTGCGGATACTTGACTTGTTGTTTTAAATACCGTGGAAACCGGTTATAACGACTCCGGTTATAGCGACACATCGGTTATAACGACTAAATAGTAAGGTCTTTTTAAATGAATGCATATAAAAAGCGTATCGTTTATGATGACTATCGGATATAGCGTCCAGTGATCCCTTCGATGTCGTTATAACCGGTTTTCACTGTATAACGTAATTAAAAACATTTATGATTTCAAAAATATATGTGAGGGTTGGCCAATAAATTACCAAAACCCACTATTACCCGTAATAGGATTCTCTTTGGGAATGAAGATGCCGCCAATCGATATCACCAATAAATAGGTACCACCTATTCTGAAGCTGATAAATCGACCGCAAAGATCCCGCAAAACTTGTATGACAAGACCCTACCGATAGTACAAAAGAACTTCCAAAAAACACACCCTCACTCGAGACCATAACAAAACTCTCATCTTTGTTTAAAAAAACAACTCCCCCCCCCTTCCAACTGCCCGGCAGCCATGCACTTATGCACTTGCGGATTCACCTGGCGTCGGCCGCGATCGATACGTCGCGACGCCGGAAGTGCTAGCCGTCGGCGCCTCCTACCCACATTACGGCGACTACCCGCATTTGTGAAATATTTCACTATCCTTTGAATGGTATTCGAAGAAGACATTAGTAGAATGCGAAAGGGTATCCGTATTGTTTCAATTATACCTTATGTCTAGGAAATAGCTAGTATTGATATCTATTGACTATTAATATTGGTATGAAATCGTCGTATGGTCGTATTATTAATGTCGAGTATGCCGCTCGCCTGATGGTAAGCGATACGACCGCCCATAAACAGTAGTAACACCATACAGAACTTGATCATTTGACGGTATATAGATGTCAGTTAATAAAGGTAAAAGGGATATTAATATCCGTAGAATTGTATCCTTTTGCCTGCCATTCGTGGCATTAATATAAGGGGCTTGCGATATGATGAGGAGTCATTCAATAAAACAAAAGATATCATAAAAACATGTTATTATTGATTCTCTTTAATTTATAGGTTTGTTAAGCATTATAATGTCAATGAACCATATCTACGTCTATTTGTGTACATAAACAATGTATCACCGTACATATTTGTCTATAGATGACTAAAATCAAAACATAAATGTCAATACAATAAAAATCCATCTTATCCATTTTAATATTAAAAAAAGCTTTAATATACATCAAATTGATACTCGTGCTATAATGAGGATGTTGACCTGACTTGGGGCGTGTGCAACGGAAACGTTTATAATATAAACCAACATAATCTGGTGAGATCCACATTTAAATTGATGGTAATCATATATAAGGTAACTATGCTTAAAGTCGGGATGACCCGACTTGTAAATACAAACTTACGCATTTTTAGAGAAGTAGGCAGAAGCGTTGTGCACCCTTTTTCGCAATGTTCCATCCCATGATTTAAAAAGTCTAGATTTCTGAGCGGTCTTACCATGCATGCAATGAAACTGCTACCGAGTCAGTTTCTATTATCATGGATCGTAATACAGCCCCACGAAATGATGCACCAGTTACTCCACTGCCCATCCTTTCATACATACACGCGTCAATATATTTTAACAAGCATAAAACCCCAAAAGTTATTATTTACAACCGTTTCAGTTCTAGAGTTAATAGCGCGTGAGAGACAGTTATGCTCAGTTCGGGGGTTTAGTTTACTAATATTCTGGATGTTAGTAATGAGTTTTGGGTGTAACGGTTTAAAAGATAAACTAAGGGTCTATTTACACGACGTTTTTTTAAACGAACAGATGACGCGCGTTTTCGTACGTTGATTTAATATCCCAACTCATGAATTTGCTTCAGTACGGGAATTGAATTTAAAGTCTGTCTCCTTACAGCTGAATCATGAACCGTTGCACCAGGGGGCTGTCGAGGATATTAAGGAGTGGGTGAAGGTACACAATGGCTGCTAAAAGCCAGCTTGAAATCAAATATAATGACAAGCTATTGTTTCTAGATACTAACAGATTACCACAGATAGAGGATGGACGTCGTGGCTAACACCAACCCGGCCATCTATCGCCTGAGTACAGAAACAATGGGTGCATAATATGCTTATAGCGCAAATAAGTCGCGTTGGAATCGCGTCGTCAACATAACAACGTGGTGTGCATAAACCTTTAGGAAGACTAACGATTCGGTTACGCGGTAGTTTCGGAGTTGGAAACTACGATAATGATTACGTATTGAGAATGTTAAAACAGTGGCGGTTGTAAATTATCTTACTAGGGTATTTTTAATAAATTTGGCAGACATAAATTTTACCGTGGTCTTCCATATTAATTAAAATATAGTCTCAACTCTTAAAAAATAAAGATTACAATTTGATTACAAGAGACGGACCAAGTTTCTCCAAAACCTCGATGCATTTACTGCCTCTATTTTTTTTAATACGCACACAGCAAAGTGACCCAACTGCACCTAATGGTAAGTAAAGTGGAATCCAGATAGTGTCGGATGGTGAAAGACGATTACCCCTCGCCAGTCGACACAAACATGCCGGCCTGTTTGGAACCGGGCATACACAGGCTAATCTCAGAATGCGACACACTTACATGGGCCACTATGATAGATTTTACACCTTGTGTACAGGTGGTCGCTATCCGTGCGGATGAAGATATCCTACGACCAGCAAACTGCAAAATGATAATTTCTAGAAAGATGACCAACGGTACTAAAAGGCTATAGATAAAGCCGGTACTTTATATAATATCGAGCGAGTAACAGCTTTCTCTTATCACTTTCTACGATAACCGCCGCCCCGACTGATTAGCTATTTTTATTCCATTAATGCTGTTATCATTCTTTGTTTAGTTGAAATAGTCTGAGGATTATTGTGTGGACGTTATTATTTCAAATTATTAAAATGTGTAACTTAACATAAGATATTACATAACTTGACTTCTTCATATTTTTAGACGTAAAACGGCATGATCTTCATGACCTTGATGAAACCTGTGTGAAAAATTATGTAAAACATTAGTGAAAAAGAATGTCCAGGAAAATGAAAAACCTGTTTTGGAGGCAAACGTTTTCGTTTCATAGTTAACGATGCCAGTACAAGAAATTAGTTCTATTTTTCACTGCAACATGGCGAGGTATTTTATTCTTGTTTTCGAGTTATAGTACTAAATCATTGATATATCAGTTACCCATTGCAAAAACAAAAACTACGTTGTACGGAAAAATCCTTAATATTAACGTATTAACTATAATTCCATATTTCCTATACACAGAACACACATCCAAGCGAAGACGTCGTGGGGTCATTAACACGTTTGTTTTGAGCCGTCGGGGGTCGGCGCCACAGATCCAGCGTCACACACCACGTAAACCGAGGCTAATGACATGACTACCACGACGTTGGAGGATTCAACTCATTATCGTAGGAAACTTCCCAGGTTTATAATAAGCTAGCCCATCATATCCGGGAATAAGAATGAAATTATGTAATTAATCCCTGCTTGTGGCACCGCCTTCGTGAGAGTTTTTATTTTGATAAATATTTTCTCTGGATAAGAAGGAGCTTATAGCACTCAGCGATAAGCGTCCTATTAGTAAAAAAATTCAACATCGGTTTTATAGTTCATAAAATTATCGCGTTTATACAAACTCTTCAGCTATATGTATCCATTAGTATAGATTCAAGACTTGCTCCATCCTTTTGCTAAACTGCATTTAAGTCCTTTCAGTGCTTCATGTATTAAATTATTAAGGCGGTGACAATAATGGCAAATGGTATCTTGCCAAATTTTTAAGAGCTCAAACTCATCTACAGTTAAAACGAGACTCTAGCAGCCCACAATCACGCATTGTTAAATAATAGGTAAAGGAAAAAAGCACAAAAAACATAAACGCAATGATCAGTAACAAGACCTGCAAGCAATTTGAAGTAATCAGACACAACGCGCAAATTGCACAATCGTCGGCCGGGTCATTCGCTAACCGAAAAAATCTAACTTTCGCTAGATTTCATTTAAACTATTGGCATGATCAATAAAACCACGCACATGACTCGTGATGGAATAGTTTTTATAACATAATGACACGAGCAAGTAGCTCGTCGATAAACGCCACGCGTATCTATGCAAAGAAGCAACGCTATCTTCATAAATATCTACTGCAAGGCATTGCTCTCTAACTAGGATTTCGCATACGAGAAACATAAAATGAAATCCTCCTAGACGAATTTTCGGCCACGGCGGCCAATCTCAACGGAGATCCGCCAGGTACGCAGGAGATATTATAGTGCACAAGTGTGTGCGCAATACACAGGTGCACTCTCTATTCCTTCACTCTCATAGCCCGGTGAGACAGCAATCCGACTTGACCGGGAGGGATCAGACGCAGGACCAACGGCTTTACGTGCTTTATGAGGCACGGGGATATCACACCGCCAACTTCATGACTCCGAGCTGTGTCTGAGTAATGTATTGAGATGGAAAAACCCAGTCACAATTATTTTGGCCCGACCCGGGATCCCGGAACCCAAGACCTCAGCGTAATAGTCGTACTCGTACCGTGTACAATTACAACTTCGCCACCGAAACAGTCAATTACACACATACCTAGTTCTTGTCTAAAGACAATGAATTCGCGACGTCGGAGGTGAGAGTCAATGGTCTTATCGAGAAAGCGAATGACCGACAAAATGGTAAAGTTAATGCACGATTTTCACAGGTGACAGATTTTGCAATTTGTGATCGATCACAGGCTGGTCTCCGGTCGTTGTCATCAGGCGTATTGTCTATTTGTAGAACAAGCAGCTGTAGGGGTTATTATGTATCGGCTGGAAGACATTAAAACTAATTAACTTTAGACACTAGGTTATAGGTCATAATCGTATTGCACACGTCGAACGAAGTTCCAGTATTACACACTTTGTAATAAAAAAATCTTAGGAAATGACTAGTTATAAGCACACTTAGCGCTCATCAGGCGAGCGAACTGCTCGTCGTTTTATAAAGCCATCCACAATATTCACAAAACGAACGTATTACATCTTGATTAATAAACCGATCTGGCACCCAGCTGCAGCGAGACCAGCGGCATCGTCGGTGCGCGGTGTTCTGTTCAATTCGATTACCGATTTCAATACGATCCAATCGGTTTCATTAATCGCAGCCGTCGCGTCGTCGTCGGGGGAGACGGGCGAGCGCCGTGCAGATAGCTTTGTTCGTCAAAATTTACGGCAAATTGATTTTTATTAGCGAGATCAGGTCGAGAGTGTAGATATGTTTGTTTTTATTGGGTATAGGGGTGAACGTGTCTTTCAAGATCGGTGTACATACATAATAATATACAGGGTCATTTTGACATCGCGTTACTAAATGAAACCACATACTTATCTACTTGGAAATAACACTTTACAGTAAGTTATTTGAGCCGTAGATGTAAAATAAAAAAGTGTAAGTTTCGAACAAGATAAATATTAATAAAAAGTAATTTTAATTTTACGCGCCCTAAAGCCATTACTACTACTCTAAGAGAATTCGTTACAGAGGCATCATCATACTTTCAGTCAGAACTACACACACGGACACAATCGGAAAACTAAAACCAGGATATTTCGTGAAAATATTGGTTATTAATGCATGATTTTTGGCACAATGTCAGCAAAGGCCAAAACGAGTATGTGGGCTCATTTAGTAACGCAAATTCAAAATAACCTTGTATAACATCATATATGTATGTAGATATCCAATAAATAAATTATAATAATAAAAAAAATAGAGTGCCTTATCAATTTCTTTGATTATTTCACTTTTCAATGATTTAATATCTACTTTCATTAAGCCCATCATGTATTCAGATCTCCATCACCACAGTATTGCATTCTCAATAACTCACATTGGCATCTTAATCGTGGCACAAGAAACTACGTAATGAATGAGTTAAGTTGATTTGTAGTCCAAATGAGAATGCACGGCACATAAGCTTACGCAATATCTGCATACAGTATTTGATCGCAAAAAAAACCTCAACTATAATTTCAGACATTCACGTCTAATCACCGAAGGGGTAAGCACAGGCGAAACTGGTGTACCCACTTTCCGCCGCGTGTTTTTCATAATAGGGCCGAGGCTATCACGGAGCGCCATTCCATACTCCGGGCTACAGTGCTGTACTGAGTAGAATACCCAATATCACTGCTCGACACGGGAATCAAACCCGAGATCTCATCACTGCAGTCGTACCGTAATATTACTATGTTATCAAAAGACACTATAACTCATTTGAATAATAATTCCATACCAAGACTGGTGGATAAGATACCAATGTATCGTCCACATATACAATATATCTCAATAGAAACACCACAGTCTCAATGGAAACGCTCTATATTCTAAATACGTAATGTGATGTAACGTGGCCATCCATGAATGTCATGTCACGGGCTGGCAGCGCATCAAAAATGTATCATAAGGATATACGCGCCATTGATTATAACCGATCAGCGTGTAATACTCAGCAGTATATACACATTAACTATAGAAAGAGAATCGAATGTGGGACAAAATACCATAAAAGATGTAAAAGATGAAGGCGAAGTTGGAACTAACCAAATATGTCTTTCTTAAGCCTATGTCCAGCAGTGAACTGCAGCGGGCTAATGATGATAATGAAAGCCAAAGATCAAATTTTCACTGCCAATATTGTATCTGTACCAACAATGATCATTCAACTAAAGTGACCTACTTCTTCATTTGCCGGCCTTCTACTATATAAAAACAGTAAGTGCGTAAGGCTAGATATAATCACTATAATTTACTTCCATCCATTATAAAATAAGCGCGCAACGTCGCCACACTGGAAACAATCTTTTTAATAGACTAATTAACAACGTAACGGAGACAAAGAAGATTAAAAAACGGCAAAAAACAACAGCGAGTCGAGGATTAATTAGCAGATTGATGAGCTGGCTCCAAGCAGAAAAAAACTATGGGATCCACGACATTACTGATGAAATAGCATTACCTCCTTTTACTACTGTTTTAACATTTTGTAACCCTTTTGTGTTGTTTTTCAACAACCCAGGGGCCTTATTCTCTATCCCACACGTTATTTTAACAGTGCGTAACAAGCACGTAACACAACGCATCATGTTTAGGACTATAGAAATTTGACTTACAGAATACCATTCCACGCTAATTTCTCGAAGATAACATGACACGGCCGCGTTACGCGTTTACACTACCATACAGAATAAGGGCCCAGGGCCCTTATTCTGTATGGAAGTGTGAACGCGTAACGCGGTCGTGTCATGTAATCTTCGAGAAATGTGCGTGGAATGGTATTCTGTAAGCCAAATATCTATAGTCCTAAACATGATGCGTTGTGTTACGTGCTTGTTACGCACTGTTATAATAACGTGCGAGATAGAGAATAAGGCCCCAGCTGATATAAAGATGACAAACGTGTAATGAGAATGGATTTTATTAATTCAGAAAAGGTTTGCAATATTAAAACTGTTGCCGAATGCAACAGAGACAATCTACTGACCGAAATACAAGGATACTTCATTAATTGTCAAGTAAGATACAACTATCTGAATACATGCATAATCAGTGTAACATGTAATTATTCTTGTTGTATTCGAACAAGAAATAAGAATGATCATTTCGCTATGGATTACCAATTCAGCAACTTTAATTATTATATATATTTTTTTTACCAAAAATAGAAATGATATTCGCGATGTGCGATCTGTCCACACTATCAGAGTTTTGACGTATTTTATCAACGAAACTGTGTCAAAACGATAATAGATAATAATATTATTCAATTTATTGTAAATCAATATAAGCTTTCTTTTTTAATGCAGTATATTATGTAGGCACCGTACGCAAGATAAATAAGTATTAATTAATTACCAGTTATTTTGTATAGGTAAGTTGCTACAATTATTATAAAACTTAAATTTTGAGAAGAAGTTCGATGTTTTATAGCCAATTACGCTTATACGGTTGAATGGATTTACATATAATTTTCAACAGCCTTTAGACATTCCATATCCTGCGTTAACACATAGGCTTTAGGACCTATTTTCCGTCAAAAAAATATTCATATGGGCGGAATAGCAAAACCTTTTTTGTAACAAAGAACACTGGAATTAGGGACAGTACGACACGGTCTAGCAGGTATGAACCCAAATACTCATACTGGCTACCTAAATAGATAACACTTATCTTCATTAAGCAGGTGTGGTGACTGGTGTTTTAGACCCTCCTGAGAATATCATTGTTACGCAAATTGCGTGACAATTGGTCTGACGTGACATGGGTACCCAAATCGATCGTTTTTTTTTTTTTTTTTTTAATTACCTAGGTAATACCTAAAGGATACAACCTCCACGAAAATATATAACCAAGTGTTGACAAGCAATTTCTACCACCAAGCAGTGTGCAATACGCAATTATTTCCTGCATTTCGATTGTAACCTTTCCCCTTATGGGCGTCATGGCTTCTTCTACAATCTTGCAGAATATTCCTACAAAAATCTTCCTTAAATATACATCAGAATACATTACTCAATTCCATTAGTGGCATATTAACAAACCCAGTCCGATGTTTGTGCGTAAGTAGAGGTCTTCGGCTAAGTGGGGGGCGTTAATGTAAGGAGATTACGAGGGTCCAGAGCGGGTAATCCTTACGAGCTTTTTATCCGTACGCATTACAGAATAGATCGGGAGCGGTGATTCCAATAAGGGTTCCTGTTTCTGGCGATATTTGGGTTTATGGAGTAATTGGATGAAGTATTCTGTTACTACATGGTCGTGTTCTTCATCTCATTGTAACGTGTCGGCTATAGACTGGGTAATGGGTAGACCTTAGTTCGCATCCCTAGTAATGTGAGATTTCTTAAAACGTTTTGGAATTCGGATTACGTTTTGTCAGTTTAACTACGTTTTACAAAACACTCGTGAGATTAGTGATGTGGAACATTACATTGATCTACAGACATTTTAGCTGTTTGTCGGTGTTAAAAATTTTAGTCCGACGAATCGCCTCATGAAGCCCAAATTTCCATCCATGATCCTTTTAATTATGTAAATTCGTTCACCATACAACTATACTGGAATGTGAGGCTGAACAATCACTTCACACTTCGTAAAGCCGATGTTATATATGTTGGAACAAGGACGTAACACCATTTCGCAGCTTTATGGCGCGGCAAACGTTAGCACGCGATATATGGCCTAAGAAATATACCGCAACGCAAAGAGATTGCAGCCGGAGACGATTTAATATTAAATTCTATTACGTTTGAAAAAGCAGAGTAAAATTACATTATTTTTATACCTAAAATAAATAATATAGATAGCAATAAGAATACAATAGAGAATTGATATAGATTGAGCACGATGTCAATAAAAAAATCTAGTTAAAAGTGTCGACAAATAAAATGAAGACCACGGTAATTCAGAATAGACTATTGGTTAAAAATTAAAAAATAACATGATAACGCCTCCTCCGTTGCTTAATTATATTGGTACTCACTCGTAAATTAAGAATACTTAGTGACTCAGTGTACATACCTGAAAAAGACAAAACAAATTACTACAGTTAGAACATGTATTATAAGACAAAATTTTTTTTAGTTCCAAAAATTAAAGTTAGTCTCTCATATTTCGTTAAACAACCACCATTTTGAGCAATCGGCTTTACAATTAGTTGCAACAATGCTATGAATAAACGTAACTCTCAGGTTCTGATTGAGCCACACCACACAGGCTCTATGTCGGGTGGACAGATCAACGGTACCACACAATGGTTGCCCTGCACATATTGTTACCTACTATTCGTCTAATTGTTAAGTAAATCTCATCAATGAGATGTTTTAAATTCACTTCTTCCTGCTCTTTACTCATTATCGGCACGGAATTTGGAATTTGTATAATATGTTCGCATCCATCATATTATGGGACGGAAAACATATGGGGATACAACGATCGGGGCACCGGGGCATCTACAGAAGTAGATGCCCCGGTTGCACCTCTTTCTATTCCTTTATGGCTAATGCCACGATGAGAATCTTATTTAAATATCTAACTACATGCAAACGGTATAGGTGTACGTATATTCAATACACTAGTACAATAACATTCGTTTCAGTAAGCAACAATTTATTTTGAATTTTTGCTTACAATTCAAGAATTACGCAGTAACATACCAACATTAATAGATTTTCAATAATTAGCGATAATACCCCGTTACCAAACCCCGTTAAAACATGCATAGATTAGCCTGACTGACCCTCACGAAGTTGACCACTATTTATTTACAGTCCTGGTTTAACACATAGGCTACATTTTATCGCTTTAATATGCTCCCAAGGGAAATAATAGATTTTTTTAATACATGTCGCTACTGTCTTAACTTGTTTTAGGACCTTCTGTAGTGGGAAAAGTTTTTCCTTGTCCCTGTTATATAATAAATGTAGTATATGAAAAGTATGAAGTAATAACACACAGAACATCACTTTTAATTAAAACGTGTGCAGGTCGTGTGACAGTGCCGAACTGTCGACAAAGCGATCGAGGCCAAAGATTAGCATCAGCCGACGACGTTATACGGTCCCGTGTAATCCGCATTTTAGGCATTCACTGTACTTAGTTATTAAATTAAAAGCTTATCAAAGGCTACACTATTCGATGAATTTGTCAAACACGCCATAGTGGCACGCGTGTGACGGGTCTGGAACCAGCCTTTGTACATCCGGTTTCAAAAAGGCCGCCATAATAGTGTAGACTTGCGAGGGATAATCATCTCTAATCAGTTATTACTCTATCTGGACGCAACTCTATATATCATCATCATCATGGTCGTAATTGCCACACCCGTATAATTAAAAAAAATAACTGGCTGAGTACCTATAGTCGACAGTTCTTTGAGAATTGCAATTCACTGCAAATGTTTTCATTAGAAAACCCACTTTCCGACTTTGCTATAAATATCCCAGTACACTGAAGCCTATTCGAGAAGCTTCCCTTCATCTTTAAAACTACATACAAATATCTAAATAACGTTATTTAACAGAGGATGGAATTTTCGAGCATAACACATAGCAATAAAAGAATGCGTGTAATTTGAATAACAAATACAACTCCGGGTCAACAGTAATTAACATTACAATTCGATCCATTGTCAGTACAATATTTACACCCCGCTACATATTCATGTAAGAAAGTTACACGGCTACAATGTTGCGCAACAAGGAAATTATGTTAGAACATGAGGGATAAATTACATAATATAATTAAATAATGTCGTGCGGGTAGATATATCGCTTTGGCTATTACTGTTGCCAAGCAACAACAATTGCAACTGTGTCTTCAGGACGAATGGGCCGAGAATGCTGTGTTTTTCTGTTTCGTTCATTAAAGGTTTTGTTGAAGGCTAAAAGTCTTCTAAAAATATCTGTCATATCTTGCTACCCAAAACTTTTTTAGAATTTTACAGTATTCGGCAGTAAATCATATAGTAAAAATAGTGACGAAACTCCTCGTGAGCTTCAGAGGCAGGATGAAGCCGAACGTAACTAACTGATGTTGATCAATTAATGCCATTATGTGATATGCATTGCCAACTTTTAAACATCTTTTTACATCTTGTTTGTTTTTAATTATACCAACTGTCATCTTCCCATTGATCACTAAATCCAAAATAAGTCATATTTAAGCATGTCTAACATGTCGTCCATTTTCGAGATAGATCTAAAGATACCTACGGAGATTTAGTTAATCATCAAGATAAACCAAATGCTCTAAAAAATGTCTACACATACATACTTCATATTTAATTCAAACTCTGCAACATTTTACACATCTCGCGTGTCACCTTGAAACCTCACCCGGCGTCCAGCAGACCGCGGCGGTTTTTTAACATCACGCCAATTTATCAGTCAGCTATCCTAACCCAACTAGTTAAACCATTGCCCATGACTGTACTTCCTTGTTATTATTTTTTGACGACGACGATTAAGTATAAGTTTCATACATCAAATTACTATTACTATTGTTCTTTTTTTGAGGAGCATGCTAGCCTGGTATATACGGCTAACCACAAAACGCGGCTCATCTTACAGTTCAAGTAACCTGTGTACGACAGAATCGTTTTCGTACACATAGAAGCCACAAATAAACGTTACTTAAATAGTATTTTATCAAATGACTGTATCATCACTTTCGTCTTACATCAAATTATTTAGAGAATCAGAGTAAACTCGACATAGATCAACGATTAAGAATAGTTATAGAAAAGGTTCATATACAGGTAGATAATCTAATAAACAACGGGAGAGTGCAAGTGGGTGCGGACGATGGTGAGCCGAAGCACCGGCCCAGTCACTTATGCAATCGGATAAATAAATCAGACCGTGTAATTTCCACTAACGCGCGCCAGCACCGGATGTATTACACTACTCACGCTAGTCTAATACGTGCTGGTTACAGAACGTTAAAAATCTAAGGAAAAACTAGTATTTTTGTTAGATAAAGAAATCTTGTCATATCTCATGATGGCCATTAATAGCACAATGCTACTGGTTGTTCATAGACAAAACTGTGGTACCTTAGACATTTTTGTTAGAAAAAATAATTATGTCATGTCTCATGATGGCCATTAATAACACAATGCTTATGTTGTTCATAGACAAAACGGTGCTACCTAACTAGACGGAATCCTATACGATAAATTCTCTCTACGTACCACAAAGAGCGCTAAACGTGACTATCAATCTCAGAAAACATTTATTTACCCTTCACAAATACAAGCACATTCAGAAACCCAATTTATCTAGCTAAGAAAGTGAACGATAAATCGCACACCGCGCAAGAACTATTGAAAAGTCAAGTTTCCGATAATTGCTCCGCTGCCCGGCAAAAACTTTGACCGCCGTCTGCGAGCTCGGTGCAACTAGAAACGTTTGATTTTAACTTCTATTGACATAAGCGGTTTCATTGGTAGTTCAAAGAAATGATTCAATGTACTTTTGAAAAATTAACTATTGGTGGATAGACTATTACAAAAAAAAAAACTTTCCGCTATCATGTTTGTTACCGTGATAAGACGTACTCTAAAGCACTCATGAAAATTGTAAACTTAATTAGCAAAAGAATATTAAAAATCACTGTAGCTCTAGAGATTACATTCGAAGAATCGAATTGACAAACTTTAGCTTTGCATAAGATAAACACTGGTAAGACAGCATAATTTTGTTTACCCTTGGGCGAAATCATGGTATTTAGATTTTGCTGCACTTACCATTCGGTTGAGACAGTGACGTCACAGGAAAAAATAGGTAGACTGAATAGGTACCCAATGTCTACAATGAGATGACACCTATCTTTGTTTCTTAAAATTAGCTTAACACGGACACAAAATACTACACAATATTTCATCATAAACTGTTATAAGCATTATTGATGATCGCACTTCAAGTGGGGGAAGAACATTTCAGTACTCAAAAATAAATAACACGTGTGAAACAATAGACTGTTGAATGCATCATGACAGTCTAGACAACTCCACTTTAATGACAGCACGTTGAGTCGCTGATGATTATAATCTCACTTTCTTTGAACTGTTATAGTTTGAGTACATTCAGATTAATATTCCCATTGATGATTTTGATATTGGGGATGTTTGTGGCAATGATCATTTACCATCTCATAACACAATTGTACTGTTATTCCTATCTGCAAATATACCATCGTTGTTCGCTTATAATCAAATTCAATCAAAAGTCAAAATCTTTTTAAAAACTCGGTAACGTATCTACGATTAATATAGCATCTGAACGATGTTTCAATACGATCAGGTAATCTTTTCTTTTTAATACGAACACGCCAAAATGACTCCACTGCACTTCATGGTAAGTGGAGTGGGATCCAGCAGAATATCGACTGACGAGTGATGACCATCCCTCGACAGTCGACACAATTATGCCGGCCTATTGGAACCGGATATACACAGGCTGATCTCTGTACGCGACACACTTACGTGGGTCACTATGGATTAATTGTTTTGGATTTGTCAGATTAATCTATAAAATATTGTACAATTCAACGACACTTTGACCCACAGTAACATCCAGTACTTTTTTATCTAAGCGAAATCCGAAATGTGCAATAAACCTTCGCTGACAGTTTGGCGAACAAAAACACTTCACATACAGTCGGTGTGGTGTTAACACGAAGTCTAGCGCACTAACGAGGTAGTGCTTAACCGGATCACCTAGGAGATCGATATCGCCGCCTCCAACTAATGAAGGTTTTTAAACTATTGAATTATTGGAAAAGTTAGGGGTAGTATGTTGATATTGCACAGCCAAATAACATTGTGTATTGCACAAAGCTATATTAAAATTAATTTATGTAGTAAACACTCTATTTTAATTTCTTTTAAAAGACATCGTTTCACAATTTAAAAAACGTTCATAAAACTCTACTATACGTTAAACATCCCATATTTTGAAAACTATTTAAAGAACTTGCGAAACCACGAGCTAAAACTATTCTAAATCCACAGTGTGACAACCCTGGGAAAATTCTTAATTCCACCAAAGGATTTTCCTTATGTAGTGAATGGATACATAACTGCCCTTATGAGATTTCCAGTCTATCTTGATTGGTCAATAGTATTCTGCCTACATTGTATCATAACAACGTGATTATAATATTACTTCAATAGTTTAGTGACAGCGGCTGTAAATCGACCAAGTCTAAGTTTTTACTACTACAACAATTATTTAAATAAAAAAAAAAAGGTTTAGCATATGTGAGGTGAGATAGAAGCTTGTTGTATCTAAAAGACCATCATGTCGTGGAAGTTAATATCTGTATACATGTCAGAGATAAGGAATCCTTTCCATCAAAGACTTTATAGCAAAGCTTTCAAAACGTATGACATATTCCGTTAGCTCTCTTAGCGCTAGGTTAGACCGGGAAAATCAACTGATACTATTGATGGATTTGTGCTAAACTGCCCTAGAAGCTTAAAACTTTTTATGACATCTTTGGTGGATGCACCTCCTAAAAGAGTTGCTTATGTTATGACCTAACAATTAGTCGTAAAAAAAAACATATTACATAGTAATTTTTCTAATACGCACAAATGATTGCCACTGCGCTACGGAGATGACGAATGATCCTTCGTCAGTCATCAGGTAGCGAGTAACGCCCCGATGATATCACGCAGATGTTTATCTCATAACTACTGTTAGACACGCAGGGGCACTGCGAGGGAATTGTCACGTAGTTGTCATAAGAATAATACCAGCTCTGTATTATACAGGGTCATTGCGTTATTACATGACACTACATACTCATCATCTTGAAAATAACAGTAATAAAGTTACTCGAACCGAAGATGTAACATAATGAAATGAAATGAAATGATTTATTTGAATCTGTAAAATGTTATACATTATTTAGATTCCGTCAATATTAACTCTACCACCAGTTCGGAAAGCAGTTGTCATCAGAGGAGAACGGGCAAGAAACTCTGGTGTTGCTCTTTTCATAGGAAAATGTATTTATCGAACAAAATAAATATCAATAAAAAATTTATTTAATTTTACACGCTCTAATACGTCTGCTGCTGCTTTTACGAGAATTCGTCGCAGCGGCAACATCTTACTGTCAGAAATACACTCACGCACACGCATTATTACATCTGATTTCCAGGGTGACGAGCACAGTTCAGTACTGTGTAGTCCTTTAGTATCAATTCTGATTATCGTTGCTTGATATAAACACTCGTGACTTGACCATCAGACAATGTACTCAGTGAAGAAAACTATTTTTTTAATCAATCGAATAACCAATCATGTGACCTGAGCATCAAACACATAATACAGTTCTCTACCACTGGACTACTAATGCAATCAAGCGACCTAAATATGAAAAGTCGTCTGTAGCTTTCCATAATAATAGTTTCAGCGAACAACGGAATTCAAAATTATTTGATGTCCGACAAAGTTCTGGTGGTAACACTTACGAATTTAGCAAACATACTGTCACTGACAATCACGTATGTTGCAGCATTACTAAAAAAAAGGATTTTACTGAAATGTCTTCATATAAGAAGCTGTGAATTCTCATTATAGTTAAAAACTATTTATGATGCAATTTGCTAATAGAAATCGATAAATGATTGTAGTAGAGGATTTAAATATGGAAATCTACAATAAAAATCAATGTTCAGTATAGTTTTAATAGCAAAAGATAAGAAACAACAATAAATGTTTTTGATATGATCACCAAACACTACGATAGTAATAAGCTAAAAACTATTACAAATGGTAAGTAATAGAAATTTCTAATCAGTTCTATTAAAAACGCAATAATGTTAAACAAGAAAAGTATCTGTTCATTAGAATTGCAAATACATTTAAATACCAACAGCTTTAGCTTTAATTTGCTTTTATGACGTCATTGGGCAATATAGCGCGCGTTAATGGCGCTCTACTAAAGAAAAAAATAAAACATCTAGACTAAATGCACCTTTAAAGGATAAATATAGCAGATTCAAGAAAAAAAATAGAAAAGCGCGTGAAGCAATACAAGAAAATTGCATTGCAACGTGAAATTTCTTTAGAATGTAAAACTAATGGTGCATGATTGGTAAGAATTATTTAGATTATGGATTCAATTCAAAGGTTTTAGCGACCCTTTTTACGTAGGTCATAAGGGCGTCTTGATACATAAAATTCTCAAAGCAATATTATTTTTAAGTCTGTTTAGATAGGTCTGGAAATAATATTCTGTGGAAAACTACGTGATTTGATGTTTTTTGATATTTTCGCAAAATTTATTTAAATAACAATACCAAGGGTATAAATATTATGACTAATAAAATACATCTTTTTTAGTCTCACACAACCAAGAGCTCACACTAATCTGATTTCAGTGTATTCCAAGTACAACCAATGAGACTTATTTGTTTTTTGCCAATCACAAAACAATCATCAACATTAAATATTGTAAATATATTTCGTATGATTTATAGGAGTTTCGGAAAATTTTCTGTTTTACACATAAATCTACGACATTCGTCATGTCCACGCAAATAGACTGCGCAGATCGACGACCGCTAACGAAAACACCAGAACTGTGTCTTATTATTCACAACTTACATTATGTCGTGTTTAGAATAGAAAACGTTTTAAATATTTTTTTTATAATTCAAGCCAGTTCTTTGACACAAAAATGTGTCTACCATATAAATTATAAGCTGACTGAACGCAAAACTAAAACAATTGAACTATTTCATCACTGCCGCGTTTATTGGTAAGAAGAACTGCAGGATAAAATCTACAATATTGTTTTTATATTGTATTTAATACTATTAAACTTTTATCTGACGATCCTTATGGATTATAAAAGTGGGTGCATTAAGCGCAGGTAGCCAGTATCAGGTAAAGGGTTTTTTTTAAAACACAATTAGATATTTTTCCGCCTTCGAGTGACGAGACAATCGAAGGTCATGCAAACTTTTGCAATGTGTATCATATTTTTCCTCGAACATATTTGTTCATAATACAGTGTCTATTTTTATAAGACTGATGGACCAAATGAGTCAAACATTTGCTTGATGGCGAGTATTGAACTACATAAATAGCAAAAACATCACCTAAATCTTTCAATTACTATATACTGCAAACGTCAACATCCTCTCTGAGACATTTGATATTAAATCTTATACGCCAAGTAATTACACTGATTCAAATAATTCCGCAACACCAAAACAAAGATACCAATAACAAAATTAAAACAGAGTATTAAAAATAGAAGTACAACTTTTCCATAAGGAAACTTCCGATTTCGTTCTCGAGAATTATTAACGAAATTAATTAAAGCCTTCGGATATTTAAGGAATATAAACAAGAAAACGAACAAAAGGTTCTCATTATAACAAACAACATTAATTGGAGAAATGTTAATATTCGATGAATTAGGGATTGTTTAGTCGTCTTCATTAATATAATATTTTACTCTAATGATGTCTACAACCTTCGGCATTGTAAGACGTAGTACACTTCTTACCCAAATAGCAACGATCACTGCACATGATAAAAAAAATCCGACGAGTCACATCCATACATGTAAACATGTGTGTATGTATGCAGATTCCCTATGGACTCAAAAACGGTTCAAATAATTTTAATTAAATATTTAGGTAATCTTTGGTAGGGATCAGACCAACAGAAATCATCTGCCTAAGATAATCAGTGCTACCCGTTCAAAGTTGGAGCGGGTCGGTAGTATATATATTGATACCAAGATGCGCAAGATCAACATAAGAATCGAATTCCACTAAATTCGGACAGTCGAACTATTTAGTATGCCGCTCACCGTATAAAATACTAAATTTGTTGGTGGATTTTTGCTCTTATACAAATAAACCATCTTGTCGACACTTACATATTACCGGAGAAAGTTGCTTGAGAATCTATGGATGAACACTTTCATCGTACATCAAAATCGAAAGGACATTTGAGTGTTCGTAAAACACTTTCACCGTTAAGTAAATTATTTTTAACCACTTTTAAAGGTCACTTTCCTGGACAGTCTTTCCGAAATGTCTTAGGGAAGGTGATTTCGGATCAGCCTTTAAACCTCATACCAATACGGCTAAAAGTTTGAAGGCACACAAGAATTTTCTCTGTTAGTAAACATGGTGTAGGTGCTGGTAAGATTAGATAAAAACCCCAGTAGAGCAATTCAGAATTTAAAAAATATAAGCACTAAAGAAAGAAAGAAGTATTTTATTTGGTTTTAGTAACATAATATAAAAAAAAACAAAACATATAATTAAAAAAACACAATATGATTCTTTACATAATGTTGTAATGTTATGTAACCATCCATTCGATAATAGTCCTTGCTGAACTCAAAAGAAGCTATTTACCATATAATATACTACTGAATTGCTTGTTATCTTGACACAAACTCCTCTCTTTGACTGACAATCCATTATCTTCTATTCTACTTTACTTGATTGAGATAACTTATTTGATTTGCGTAGACAAATGAGACCAATGGAATCTAAATTCACTACTCGAAAGCCGCCTGTCGACGATAGAAGATAGGGGAAATGCAAATCAAAGAGACGATACCGGCAGAGGCGTTTTATAAATACTCTCACTCGAAGAAAATTCACTGGAATTAGAAATGGATAACACCAAAGAAATATTTTAAAATGAACCAAGTATACATTGCAATTTAGAATTATTTTTGAACACATCGCATGGAATTCGATGGAAGGCTCCATCTAGAAGCCCTCTAGCTTACGAGTCCGTCTCAGTTAGAACCACCGTATTATCTGTTTCTATCAACAAGCAACAGAGTGAAAGTATGTTGTCCTATATTGTTATGTTTCAGTTCTACTGCGCGTTTTACTTGCACTTGAAATAATTCATGCAACTAACGTGTGCATTTGCCCTGAGACGCATTACGAAGGTATAACGCAAGTAATTATAATAAATATGAATCGTAAGAGATTACGAGGAGGTAAAAGTGCCATTTACGCGCAATGAACTTTCATATCTTGCGTTATTTATTCTGTACTTAATGTTTCTTACGATAAACCGTAATTGACTAGACTATCGTAGAATGTGCTAGATTCCAAATGTCATTGAATGGCATACAGTGTTTGCCTAAAACAAAACGTCAGTGATTCCGTTTGCGTAATTCGTATTTTTTGAGAACTTAGCAAATACTGTTCAATGATATTTAATGTTAGAAATAGTATGAGTTTTTAATACAACTCGTGCCTATGACTTGTAGGTGTCTAGCAGACTAAACTCTAGCAGTGTGGGGCCCGTCATTATAATGTTACTAGGTGTTACTCGCGGCTTCGCCCGCATGAATCTTCTTTCCCGCTACAAGAGTTCCTAAATCACTAGCGATTTATAACACGTCGAAAACAACACCAGCGCCATCCATTTGAAATAATCGCGTTATTTTCTATTAAAACATATTACCAGGATAAAAAGCCTATGTGTTAAGCTAGGATATGGTCTGTCAGTGTACCAAATTTCATCCAAAACTGTTCAGCTGTTTCTGCATTTACTTCTAACAAACACCTAAACGATCAAATATTTTCACAAACTTTCTCATTTATAATTAGCACGAAGTAAGATAAGATATTCGCCACATTGTAGATAGCATTTGTTTTTTATTATTTTCCAGTAAAGTAAAGTCACTTCAACGCCTAATACGCAGGATTATAGTCCAAATATAAAGTCGACAAAATAAAGAATTATATGTACTTAACAAAATTTACACTTCATCCGCGTTTCAATGGAAAAGGCAAATAGTGAGGGTTTTCCACTATGCGTTTCCTTTGTTCCTTTCAAAAACACTTCTGAATAACTACGCGTTACTATGGCCTTGCAACATTGCACCACAACAAAGGCAAGTGACGTCGCCGCAAACATTCTGCACGATAACTGATAAGCGATAACATGATAAACAAATAAAAACAGTGTGTTGTGCCACATTTGTGTTGTTGAACCTGTCGGCGTATCTGTTTCGTTGTTTTTATCAGCGCCGTGTGGTTGACATCACGTCTGAGGACCGATGCACGTGGAACAGCATGCGCTCTGTACCATGTTTTACAACACGAGTAAATAATGCATTACTCCGCAGCGTTATTTGGCTTGTAGATAATGTGGGTAATTTTTAACAACACAGCGTCACGATATAACAGGTAAATTGATATTTGTTTTTTGTTTATTGCTTTGAATGACGAGACGAGCTTACCGTTCGCCTGATGGTAAGCGTACGACCGCCCATAAACCGTAAAGATACCATCCAACACCTTGAATTACAAAATATTGTTTGATAGTCCACCGCGCTCGCTATTCTGAGACATGAGATGCTAAGTCTTATTATGTCCAGTAGTTACTCTAGCTACAATTTTACTCTAAAGTTGGTATAATGTTATCGCATTTAAAATGCACATCGCCTGTCACCTAGAGCTAAAGCAAAAAACAAAAAACCTATTCCAAAGCGAAACAATTTCTCGATAAGGTCACATTGCCAGGTTCATTTATCAGTAACAATGACAATTTAATAATGACGTTTGTATCGCTTTTTGTCCAGCGCGCGTCGACCTTGGTGTAGAATACGCGAATGCAGCTCGGAAGTAATTGTAAAGTTCTAGATCATTTTCACGCATTTTCATCAGTGTGAAGGAATCGAAGGTACGTCCAGTCTTAGAAGTCAGTCATCAGTTATAGAATGACGTCTGTTGTATAATTAGTGAGTCGGAATTGCTATGACGACTGTGGAAGGATGTTTATTGCGAAGTCGTTACCTTTTTGGAGATTGTTTTTTTATTGAAATTTCCGGGTTAATTAAAGGAAAATAAAAATAGGCAGAGAAGGTGATTACTTCGACATAACGTCTACAGGTAGTCCGTATTTAAAAGAGCAGTAAAGTACAATTTATTACAAATAAAAAGAAAACATGACCAGTCTTTCAAACGAATAAATACAAAACAGGACCTCTCTGGTCCCAAAAAAAAACGCACCAAAACCAGCCCGTCACGTGTACAACGTTGTCGGATCAGCACGTGAACTGAACGGCAACAAAGGCCGGCATTAGGCAGTACGGCTTCTGAAGTCAAGGCGAAGGTGAAGCTGACCCCCCCCCCCCCCTCCAGCCCCGCACTGACGCGGGCCACCATTCATCACGCGCCGCAAATCGGATCACGAGATTAGACTACCTTTTTGTCCAGTCTGCTGTATTGTCAGAGGGTCACCTTAATTTTTGGCAGTGTCCTTGTTGTGTCTAGCAGATAAAAAATGAAAACAATTAGCGTATGAAATTTTGCAGGTTAATAAAGGTTGTATTAAGTTTGTAAAGGTTGTATTAGGTTTGTTTGTTTTGGTTTTGCATCAAGAAGTTATACAGACCTGTATTGTTTATGGTTTGGCGCCATATGTCCCACCATTGCAAACTCGTCTCGTCATTTATTATGAATAATATAATTGCATTCCTAACGTCATACTACTGACATTTTAATACACCACAATAAATCTTACACAGGCGTCACGAACCCCAATAAATCGCACGTAACAGCAGTAAAAATCGTAACGTTTAATAAAACTGTACAGTTGCAACGGATTTCATATTTATTTAACGGTTTGATCGCACCGATTTGTCGTAACGAGTTTTTCTTATAGCTCCCAGGAAAAGAAAACCGTTTGACTAAGCAATATTAATTATTGTCTTGGCACAATTCCTTTAATCAAGTGACAAGCCATTTGAGAGGTCACAAAATAAACACTGATTACGTTAAACAATAAAAAATAATGAAGGTACAAAGTGTATTAAAAAAATTACAAAAAACCCAGCAGAATTCCATACAGACCTTTGACGTCATTTGAAGTAAGTACTAACCAAGATATCAACATAATAAAACGCACAGTAATATATAAATTTAAAAAAATATACCTATATTTAATTTTGCAGTAATCTAGACCGGTACATTTCCCGGGCGCTCTGATAGGCTAACCATTTCATTTTATTGACATCGAACAAAGTCCAAAAACAAAGTTATCATACTAAAATAAAAAAAACGAAAATACATTTTAATAGCCTCTAACACAAATATTTTTTACTTAACGGAGATAAGAAAATCGTTTTTTCTCAGATTTAAAAATATTTGTTTCGGGATATTTAGAAAGACCTAAAGACAGAAAAGTCTAGAAAACTAGGACAAATCCGTGTAAAACGGCACAAATGGCAGTCCTACCATCATGTGCCTGTGTCGTGCAGCGTGCGCCGGCGACTGTGCCTGAGGTCGACACACCGCGCCGCTCAAGGCGAACCACTGCCCGCTGCCCAACAGAAGTGTACACACTCGCGTTCAATTCTCATAATTACTTGTTCTGAACACTATTTTAAGTCGTATAAATCCTAATGAAAAACAGGATGAATTCTTGAAGGTAATGAACGTCTCAATCATGAAAGTTAAGTCATGTCGACGGAGGACAACAGTGCGTTCCGAATATAATAATGTCCACCAACTTTATCTATCGACATTTATAGAACCCATCTCACTGCATATATACCAGTATTACCACCAAGCAAGTTGACAAACCAATTTGATTTTCCCAGTATTTAAATTTCGCCTCACACTACATAAACTCATACCTAATACTAATTAAAGCTTTGCCACCTCTGTCTACGTATGCAGTATTAAAAAGAGCGTACATTTATCAAGATGTTCACGCCATGCAACATTGAGCGACAGCAGCAATTGTGGGCAACGTGTGTCACGACATCCGGCGCGGGTCGCGTCGCTCG
Organism: Manduca sexta; assembly: GCF_014839805.1. NCBI lineage: Eukaryota > Metazoa > Arthropoda > Insecta > Lepidoptera > Sphingidae > Manduca > Manduca sexta. Next base: position 581,208 of record NC_051129.1, read on the forward strand.
CGAGTGAATCACGATACAACAAAGACGCAACATGTACTCGTCTCATATATTTTATTATCAACTAGGTGTTGCTTGCACGATCTACCATAGCCGGAATGCCTTAGAGTATATTTTTCTAAGATAAAAGAGCCTATGTCCTATATTAATCCGGAACGTGATCAGGTGTTTTAAATTCCATCTTAATATGTGCAGTGGCTGCTGCGTTTATTTATAACAAAAATAGATACGAACATCCAAATGTGTAGATGCACAAACTTTCTCATTGATAATATGAGTAAGATGCAGTATTTTAGATGTAATGTTAATACCGAGGCGAAAACGGTCGGCTATTCGTCTAAATATCTCCGCAACGGCAATGTTTAGTAGTACTGCATTACGCTTATTCATCTGATAGTATGGTATAAAGTCTAGTCATTCTATAGGCAAACGCCCAGATAGATCTAATGGTAGATGGTTATAATTGCCCTTGGACATCTGCCGTGCTAGGGGGACAACCAAGACTCTACCTATCGCGTAATATTGAGTGGAATGCATCATTAGAGGAACATAGATACACATATTTTAGTATGTATATAAAATGTTAAGTTATAATCCAACGCTATACAGTGAAAAATAATATAAATTTCACAAGAAAATTGTAAAACAATGTTATTGATTTCGCTGAACGCAAATTAATGAAGTTGTTAATTACACTTTCCTTATCGAAGGCCATACCTGGTAAACGTAATGCTATAAATAAATCATAGCGTATTATTCTATAAATAATTTTAGTGCTCACAGTTTTATATATTAATTATACGATTTAACACTCGCCCTCATCTTACTACACTTATGCACTATTCCTATTCCTTTAAGGTTGATAATGCAGCCACATCCGGCTGCTAAATAACAGTACTTTCGACTTAAGAACCATTACTTTAACAGACTGCACAGCAGTGGCGAAGCGTCGATATAACCAGATTCCTACCGGCTTCCCTTTTAGATTTATTTATGTTTGTCTTAGTTTTTGATTACCGTTAAATTGGCCTCGATACAATTATTACGGCATTTTTTTTACATCGGCTTTCCTTTTGAAAAATGTCACACTTCGCCACTGCTGCGCAGATAGATACTCATCACTTATCGCTATTACTCAGCTGTGGAACAGTCCATCACAGCTATTGAGGGACAGTGTAACACTTACCTGAAACAAAAGAATTAAAAGTTAGAATTTCTTGACACAGTTTTTATGAATTATGGCTTTGAAGTGTTAAAAGTCGAGCAGTTGCATTTAAAAATAGGATGTATTTTTTTTTACTAAACAGTGTTGCATTCAAGTATAATAATAATTAATCTGTCTAAAATGCTATTTTCTAAACTCAGTAACATTAGCTGAGCAAAAAATAGACTGTTCCAGTATCGGGAAACTTTCGCAAATATAATATGCATTATACTTTCGCAAATTTCTATGACAATAATAAGCAGAATAGTGTGAGGAGCTTGTCAAAACTATTCAGTTTATAAGGACCCACTACAGCTGGTACTGTATTTTAAATACCGCCATTATTTGTACTCCGCCCACATTCAAAATGGGGCCAACAGCCAACTTACTCACATGTTACTAATCTTGGAGGTACGTCATCCACTAATTCTCCTTTATTTTGATATTTACATTAAATGAATCAGTGTTTTCATGCTAAAGAATGCATTATCGCATGCGGATACGACACACAATTAGTGTGATTGCTAATAACATTGCTATTCCCCATTATTATACGGTATGAAGAGTCTTCTTATAAGCCATACTATTAAAGCCACTTGTCAACTATCAAAGCATCATATAACCGAGCATGTCGAGTAATGTCATGCAACTTGTGTTAAAAAGATCATTTTGTTCGTTTGCCTGTCAAAAGCCTTTTTTCTCAAGAATGTAAATATGTATAGGTGAAATTTTTATATAATACTCAGGCCTACGGTCTCTATCAGCTGTGAAAATAATCCCAAATAATTGGGACATGTATGCTAGAGTTATCTGTACATTTCTCTAGACAAGTGTACTGACATAACTATCTCTATGGTCTTTTGGGTGCATATAGGAGATGATATATTGGAAAGAAAATTTTATTTCTGCATCTGACATTAAGACCCGTGCGGCGCAAATATATCAAGTCAAGGAAGACATTGTAACTCTAATTAACATCATACCGTCGTCATCACAATAACATCAGCATGCTATATTAGCTGAATACAATTTAATCTTTACACCCGTCATGTTTCCGAGAACCGCGGGTTTTTCGCCATATTGTGTTATGTACAAAGCTTTACAACCGAACGGCATTATTCTACAACTCAAATGAAGTACATAGATAAGAATTAAGCTGGATAATCTTAAGCGTTTATTCGCTAGATCTTCAAATAACCGCCATTGGTACGGATCTATACGCATCTACAGCGCTTATAGTTAATACCGAATTTATCCTTATATTTACATACATGTATACATAGTATAACGCCTCTACAAATAGGGGTAGGCAGAGACTTTGGATTACCACTTTGCACATTTCTGGCATACCTACTACGAGAAGTAAATAGTAAATCCTTTATTTGTAAAAAAAGTACAGTATAGAATCTTAAGTAGTCATTTCTGATCAATCAACTTTTGTCAAATTTATTGACATGCAAATTTTTTGATGTGTATAATAATAAAAGAAAAATAATTAATTAGATTAGGACAAGCACTTTTTATATTTTTTTTTAGATTAAGATTAGAATTTGGTTGTCAATTGAATTTAACATAAGTACAAGAAGTAGTAAAGTTTTCAACAATTCTTCAATGATCAATTTTTTTATGCATTCTCGCCGGTTCCGCGTACTTTTGACCTGTCCTTTACTAAGAATGTCAGATATCTGATATTCCAAGGTTCGGTCCAGTCGACTCCTACGGGCTCTTCCATCAACATTCGCCTTATAAATCCTTTTCGTCAATCTCCTGTCATCCATCCTCTCTAAATGCCCAAAACACCTTTGTATTCCTTATACGTAATCTATAAATAAACCGGACTATATTTAATTCATGGTATATTTGTGCAAACATAAAGATAACAATCAAACCATGATATCCGCGATAAAATTATGATTCATACAGCAATATTTCATTTCGTTACTTCAATTTATGTACCTATTAGATAATTATTTCCTATAAATATAGGAAGATAAAATAAAAGACTTCTTCAACTAAGGTATGGAAGAGCGTAGTCTTCTAACACAGGCATTCTTACGCCTAAAAGGAGGCTACCACACCTAGATAATAAGTAAATAAAGATTTTTTTTTCTTTAAGTGTTTAGTACGAAACAGATCTATGATATGCTAGTCCGTCTAGATCAGCAGCAGTATCAACGCGTAATTGCTTTCGTATCTGGGTGGCAAGTGCAACGGTCTCTGTTAACTACTTACTTTGCATTTTTCATTCCGGATGACGTTAATTATTATATCGTAGTTATAACAAAAAATTGGAATTTAAAAGGTTCTAAAATATGTTATGAAAGATCAAAATAATGAATGGGTCCACAAAACACCTAACGGTAAATTCCGAATACATGCTTTGTTATAAATATAGTAATATGTTCTATACTATTCGCAAACATACAATAATAGAAATTCGTATATTTCTAAGATATAGTATGTTTTAGAAAATGTCTATATATTTCCGACATCTCAAGTCATTGGCACATTTAATAAGGTATCGCCTTGAGGTATCACGGTATTGATATCACATTGATTCGAGGACGAAAAACAGGTTAAAAATGGAAAATAAAGACAGCACGTTATACGAGAATTCGATTGCAACAAATCGACGAGGAATAAATTCAATTTCAAAACTTAAAATATCGATACTAAATATCTAGAAACGATAAGACATGAACATTTACCTTCTCGAAGGAAGTAACATTTCAAATGCAGTCACGAAAACCATTTTCCACGCGCACAGATAATTGAGCGATTATGAAAAACATTATTTTCCATCGACTCATTTCCGTTAAAAACAAATGGAAACCGATAGTGGCGTTAATTGATGACTTTTGCTAATTGTTTGTTTTCCCGTATCGTTTGTATGTTGGCTTTGGATGGAGTTTATGGCTACTCCGTTTAATTACTAAGACTTTTTTGCATTCAAATACAAGTTCAATGTCTAAAATAAGATGTATTAACAGTTCTTCAATGATCAAGAATATTGCGAGATAGTGGTTTGATTTGCATGTACTAATTTTGGGCCTTTATTAAAAACTGCTTCAGAGGAGTAGGTTTGTTACGGTACGACTGCACTAGTAAGGTTCAAATCCCGAGTCGGGCAAAGTGATACTAGGTTTCCTAATCAGACTCAGCCTGGATTCTGGAGCAGTGTGTGTTGTGAAAACCTAAAATCATACCACATTTTACATACATTAAAGATGTTTATTGTTTAGACGCTTATCAACCAACAGATGCCATACGTTCAATTTTCTTCTACACCGAAGAGGAAAAACAAAGTCCTCAGCAACACAGAACAAGAGCACCATTCAACTTCGCGACACGTTCAATTTATTGTTAACAGATATCGCACACGGCAATTATTATTCCACCGGCATGCGACTTTATACCAACGCTTTGTGTTCTTTGATTTTGGATTTGAATTATTCTGCACGTGTCGGGTATTGAATTTTTGCGATCATCTACGGTGTGGAACTACTTTGTTTGAAGCCAGTGTTATTACTACACTATAAGTTTTAACAACTAACGTCTTAGGAAGACGAATGCCGTTCAGTGCTAAGTACGTATGTACTTAGTGATTTCTCGATGTTATTATTACTGTATCTATACACCAGTAAAGGCAGCTATCAACAGTTTTACATCGATTAGACGGTTTCACAAAAAGTGCAACGTTTTCCAATTCTATCGGATTCATTATTCATTTGCCGTCTAATACACCTGTCAACGAACCTTCTACACGGCAGCTCAGAAGCCCAGTGGGAGCGTTGAAGCGAGACCGACCGGACCCGCAAACAAGTCCTTACAAAACGCGATGTTGATAGACCGGTTTAACGCAACCAATGCGCGAATGTTTGTCAACTCTAGCGATACGAGTGTTATTAGCGCCTCTTGTTTGTGTTGTATCGAGTCTTTATGTTTTAATAGCTTCTCTCGCAGATTTGCATTAGTTTCTTGGAAATATGACAAGCTTTGCACTTAGCCGGGATAAAAAGTACTCCATATATTGCACTTGGTCTTTAATACGCGTGCCAAGTTGGTTAAACAGTTCATGGCTTCACTTGTACAAACATCTATACTGTCATTCACATCTATAATATAAATAGGATTTCGAAACACTTCAAGGATCTATAAATTAACACAAAATTATGAAATTATCCGGTTGGTTGCCACCTCATAAATAGTATCAGTACCACTGAACACTCTCACAGTACTGCATATATTTGGGTAAATATTTATTAAAGATTTTGTCTGCGGCTCCGCCCGCGTGAAGAACATTTTCCGGAATAAAAAGTGGCTTATAGCTTACTACTACAACCTTCGTAGAAGACGTGTATGCCTAGCTCTGACATGTGTATCCCCATCTTTTTTATTAGGGTACGGTAGAATGAAACCACTACACCTGATGGTAAGCAAAATGGGGACCAGATAAAATGTCCACTTCCAAAGATGATTACCCATCGCCAGTCGACACAATTATGTCTTTTTGTATCGGATAAACACACACTGATCCCGGAACGCAAACCAGTTACGTGGTCTACAATGGCAGGTTTCAGCACCTCGTGTGGGATGATCGCTATCCGAGTGGATACAAACACATTGCATAAAGAAGAAATCCAGTCCTTAATTCTTTTATTTTCACCAAACATTTCTTATAGAACAAAATACGAATCAGGCTCAATCAGTAAATTTCCAGTTGGAGAGTTAAAACCAATGGTTTTACCAACTTTCCGCCGTTTACCCCTAACAGGTGAAGGCGCGATAATAAACAAAGGGACAACTTTTCTCGCTTTGTGTCCTAACAAAGGCAGTTGTCCGACCAGTTTCGCCGGCGCCAACTCGCATAAGTATTGTTAATTGCTTTACAAGAATAAAACTTCGTGTTTGTTGTGAAACTCAGGCTACGGGTTAGATGTTCGTGACAGACATTAATGGGAATTGTAAATATTCTTCCACCCAATGCGTTTGAGTAGAAAGCAACAAATATCCAATTTTTATAATTCCAAAACAAAGCAACTAGTATTACTTTGACGAATAGCTATACTGATCTAAATAATTTTGCCCTTATGAAAAACTAACATTGTTTTTTTTACAATTTTAAAAATGATGTATCTATTTTTTTCTATATATTTTTTTTTATTTTGAAACGTCCTTTCTCTTTTGATGGCAGAATTGTCCACTCTAGGTATCAATACTCCATTCAAGTACCAAGTTCACTTCCAAGAAACCAACGTGGCAAAAACTCAACAATACTCTATTATATAAATATCTAGCCACATAGGTTTGTTGATAAACCAATCGTATTGTTATCAGTTGTTATCATAGTAGACGTAAGGTTAAGTGCGCCGAGTCGATAGAAGTGGTCTATAAACATCAGATTAATTATGTCTGTGTAACAATGTGCCGATGATCTATTTAAACTTGGATTATGTCGATGGACTGATTGTAAAACTATTGTAATAAGTAGATGTAATAGTACTTAGGACTTTGATTGTTATCGTCGACAATGCTATAGAAGAGAAAGAATCGTTTTTTTTTTATTTGAAAGCCGGTTAATGAACAACATAAAAAATAAGATCACAACCGCCCATGAAAGTCAATTAAGCTACAGGAATCTATGAAGGGTTGTTGATAAAAATCAGAAATGTACGGAATTGTAGATCTCATCTGATCATACTGGCTACCCTTAAAATAATCGACATGCTCCATGTCAGTTTCTGGACAGTGTTACGACTTACCGGAAATCTTCATCTCTGTAGAGATAATCTGCAGAAGTCAAGATTTACTATAAATAATCAAAGTGTTATTTTGCGTTATTACTTCCATATTAATTCTGATATAAATAACATCTAAATTCCTCCGTCAAGACTCATCCTACACAATCTCACAAATATTTTGCATTCTTATCACACTATCGACCAATCATACTAGTCATTATGCTATAAATAATGCGAATTATTGACATTGGCTTCTGTCTGTCCCTTTATCATATCACCTTCGGTACTTCGAGTACAAATAAGAATATCGTGCGCCGGCCATTAGAGCGATGACCCGCATTGTTTTGTTTATTTTCCTTTTATCAACTATCGACTGATTGGGACTGTAAATGCGTAGTTGTAGATATTGCAAAACACTGTAAATATATAATTTATTTTGTCAATAATTATCTTCTGAATAAATAACTAAAAGAACAATCACGATCTGTTTAAATTAAAATCAATTTATAAATTACAAGTTCCTCATTGCGCATTCAGTAATAAGAAATTTCAAAAAGGAGTCCTCGAGAGTACTCCAGAACAGATGCGAGCACACGTTGTTTTTTTATAAGAATTAGAAAATCACAGAGCAACAGCGCCAATAATACATTAAATTATAAAATAAAATAACAATTCTTTACCAACCATTGAACCTAGACACAAGGTCTCAAAGGACGAACTACAATATAAAAATTCCACTAATTGATTTAAACAAAAAATTGTAAAACAAGAATCATATTCGCACATACGTGTTAAACAAGCCGGAATATAACCAGCGTGTGTGCTTGTATATGTTTAAAATTATAAATTAGATACAACACCAACGATTCCATTTATCGATGACTCAGTATGTCCGTGTATTGAAGAACAAATTAAACTATACAGGATTTGGAATATTTGAAAATTAAGTGTTTAGTTTTGAACGAATGACACGCCACACCCTAGGCAAATCGTGTTTTTGAATCCACAGCTCGCCGATATATAATGTATATAAGCCCTCTATCTATTTCCTAGACCATGAATCCACTTGTTCCATTTCATGATTTACTTCCCCCTTGCTAAATGAATCTCATATTATGTTTATCCAGACAACTTTCTTAAGAGCAGTGAAGATATCCATATCCATATCAATTTAGAAGCAGTAATCTCGTAAAGAACGTCAGTAGACGTTCAGAATTCACCTGCCGGCAAACATAGCGGTTTGCACGTAACATCTGTTCAACATCTCTCTTAGGCATTGCGCACAACATACGGAATACCTAGGCTAATATTTAAGCATTATTTGCATCCGTAAATAAGGCGCGAGTTGAAGGAAAGACAAATTTATTGGACATAACCATTACTTATTTCTAATAGCGGTATAATAAAATTGAATAAAGTATTGACATGGAAATCTGAGGATTTAGGAATTATGCGTATGCCTAAAATCATTTCAAGAGAATAAAGTCGTAGTATTCAGCCTAAATTCGTCGGTACAGAATGTGGAATGTAAGCGGAACTGAACTTTATTGATGTAAATAATTCTTCTTTTTGTTTTATATAGCGTTAAAATACTTTTTAAAGAAACAGAATATTCCTAACTGTGAAAGTGTATGTGTATTTCTTTTTAGAAGACCAAACAATAGCAGCAGTAAGGTCGTCTGATAGCGAGCCATCTTTATCAGCCATCCAAAATCTAAGAGAAAATATTTACTGGAGTCACTTATCTTTGACAAAAATTTAATGTATTACCCAAAACCTACTGAGCAACACCCATTCTATCCACAGCCTAACAGTCGTACGTCACTGCATGCATTTCTGCCTACACCGCTGCAGCCGATAAACACTGATTATATTTAGAATAATGTACGCGTTCGCAGATCCACCACGACCGGTGTACACATCGTTGCAGAACATTTATGTTAACTGTTCCATGGAATATATGCGTGGTTCAATACTTAATTACTGTATTTGTGTAGTGGGTTCAGATTTCAGAAAGGGAATACTTTTCGTATTGAATATGAAGTCTGTATGAGTCACGAATTGTTACTTTGTTAATTCTGGGTTTATAGACGACTATAGACGTAGACCACTAGGACGTCGATATACGTCGCGTATATTGTTACATAATATATTATACCAATAATTATATATATAAACGATAATTGTATCCGCTTATTGCTTATATCATACTAATTAGGTATTGAAACAAGGAAATCTTTGCACTTAATAAAGTGTTTAATGGAGTGCAATTAAATAACAGATATAATCATCGGACGACAAATGATACCGCTGACGAAGGGGACGTTTATACACGTCATGTATTTATTTACATCGCGATTACCTGTACTTGTTAATTGAAAGTGCAATTCAAATGTGTTTTATGCTTAATTATGACTAACTTGAAATATATTTTTCATATTATCGTTCAATTATCAGAATTTCATAAAGATAACGTCCGTTAAATATGTCAGATGAGTTCAGATAAATGCTTTTGTGTCGGGATGATTCATTTTAAATTAATAACTAGGTGTTGGTCGTAGCTTCACTTGATAGAAATTCGCAGTATATTCCTCGAACTGTTTACATTTCAGGATTAAATAAAACGTAAATATATTACTTCAGGTCAATCGTTCTGCCTGAATTACTTTACTTATAATCCTTTTTTTAAAAAGAACAGAATTTTGCTGATTTCAATACATCGGGTAAATTTACGTCATATACATTTTATCAACTGAGCGTTTTTTCGAAATAAGTAACAAAATAATTTTTAAGATATATTGTTGTTTTCCGACATTTTTTTTAAGTTATCATAATACATTCATTCGTTTTATTATTTGATACATATACGTACGTATGTATTATACGACAAATAAACAAAATATAGATGGGAGAAAATTTAGTAACAATATTTCCTTAAGTAAATTTTTGAGAAACATCCCATCCGCCAACCACCCCTTAATGGTAATAACTGACCAATCCAACAACCCATCTGTAAATATCAAACTAAGTACTCCGTCAAGTCTATAACTTTGAAACCGACGATAGCTAATAACATCTCTTATAAGAATCGGTTGTTTCAAGTTAGGAACTTAAATCCATTGCATGGCATTAAGTGATTACAGAAAGGCACCAACGGATCTTTGTACTGATAACACACTTCTAGACGAACCTGGAAGCCCACGTAACTTGATAACCTATCAGCCGTACATAAAAACAATTGCAATAATAAAAACATATGACGAAACGATAAAGCCGATGCGAAAATAGACATTTTGTTCTCTTTGAATGTTTTCAAAATAGGGAATTACAAATGATATGATTGATACAATCTTTTAATTCTTGAAAAATAGCGTATTACATAGAATGAACAATAAGCTGATAATATAAACAATACGTTAAGCAATAATGAATTCGGTGAAATTTTATACCATCATTTTATTACAATTAATTAGAACATTTTTTGTTCTATTGTATCGAAAACATATCATGTATGGATAAATCCAACAATCGTTTGCAATCCTAGCCCGGCACTTATAAACAAGTTTTGTGTTGTGATTCCCAACTAACACATTAATTATGATCTTACATCAACCACAGATGTCAGATGTATCCTGATCCTGAACCGTCGTCACCTTTATCAATCTATGAAAAGATTGATAAAGGAGGAAGCGAGAGAAGTATGCCAAAATCAAGCAAAGTAAAAATCCATAGTCTCTGTCTACCCCTATGGAATAGAGGCGTGATACTATGTATATTGTATGTATAGGTATGTATGTATGTATTAACGACAGATATAGAATAAAAATTATCTAAATATCTATCATTTTTAAATCCAAATACACATCCCTGTTGCCCTACAGCCATCCAATACTATTATACAAATTACTTTCCTTTCCCTTAACATCAGCCATGATGTAACCATTCTATTGTACCAAAACATAACCATATTAAAATATAGTGTATTTAGCAGAATAACCTGACATTTAGCTCGCCCGTAATGCCTAGCTCGCTCGGTGACGCAACTGCACAAAACCGACCAACGGCCGCGGAGAAAGCGGGAGTTTATATCACTTTAATACTTTTACATTATGCAACGCAAAACCTGGCAATATAATGTTTTAATTAATTCATAAACACACCCAAGTCTGAGCCAAGATAGGATATCTATTATGGAAACTGTACACCGTTGATAAGTTTAGCCTAGCATATTCTTGCAGCAATATATTGCGCAAGAACTTCCAGGTGCTTTTACACTAGCTGCAATATTTCTTTAATTCCATACACACACAAGATTCGACTCGCCGCAAATCCGGCAAAAATCAAAATGTGTATAATTCGGGTTGGCGTGGTTTTATACACGATAAAATTGCTTGCGGATGTCAACTTCTGCAAGTTTTCCTGCTAATTTAGAACTTGCTTTAGAAGGTCTTCTTACTTCATTGTATAAATGATTTATAAAGCAATTTTAGTTCATCCCGTCAGATACATTATCTCTCGCAGATCAACATTCCATTTGGACTTGTTATGCAGTATTGTCTTGGCGTGCTCGCACACAAAATACAAGCCTTACGTCCTAGACTCTACATAGAAGTAATTAAGGGACTTTGATCAAAGAAAAACATGCCCCGAAACAAATATTTGCAGAATACAAAAACATTCGTTGTTAGCTGTTGTTTTTGTTGTTGTGAAAATGTTTCATTTTTAATTTTAATTATCAATATAATGTATGTTTAAGAAGCGCGTGAGAAACAATCTACGATATAACAATGATGTTTATATTTTTTCTATTTTTGTGTAATCTCAAACAGCTAATTGTATTCACGTGAGAATTGTGTTAAAATAATTACAATTAAAACATTAAACTTAAATTCATTGTAATTCTCTTGTGCAAATATACTACGCAATACATATATTAAGCGATAAACATTAACAATGTGATTTGAACTTGCTACATATAAAGCTATTAGTTTGTACGAGATCGTATATCTTACTAAAGCAATCCGACAGAACTATAATTGACTGCATTATTTAATAAACATTTCTAAATACTAAATAAACATCTACTAATAAGATACTTGTCAGCTCTACCTAAATTTTTACGGTATAGGGATCCAATACCCATATAGTAAGAAGTGAAAGGAAAAAATGGGCTATTCGACCCTATCCTTAACTAAACTATAATATAAAGAAAAGTGTTTGGATTTTTTTAGGAATTTACTTTGCTGTTTTTTATGCAACTGGATGACAATCTTGGTGTTAAGTTCAATCTGTACTCCCAAATAATTGCACAGCATTGTGCTTGCGACTTATACGACAAAAATCTCAGAATATTCAGTTATTTTACTGGTTTTAACGTCCGTCAAGTACAAGCCTACTATTGCTCAATTAGACCTCTGAAATTTAACACAGTTAGGACATAAATCATAACAAAATTGTCTTTAATATAGAATACATGTACTTGGAAGAAAATTTAAAAGAAAACAAATACATATCAACAATGTACTAGAAGCGCTACAACCATCAAGATTCTAGACTCACCGATCTCCTTTCTGGTATACTGCCTCTCCCCGTTGTGCGAGTTGGTCGTCCCGAAAGCCTGACCCATGGTTATCACAGCACTGAGATCACAAGTAATAAAATAAACTCCGCAAATCAGCTGATCACTGTTTGTTTGTACGCATGCGCGGGGTCATGTCACATACGTGCGCGCCCCTCCGCGTCTCGTAGCCGACTGAGGCGCGCCGTGCGCCCGCCGGCCCGGTGCCGACCGGTGACCGATAACATCCCGTGACCTACATCCGAGGGAGACGGAGATACTGCAGTTGCGGACTGTTTATCAGATGTATCCTAGTGCAGTGGCCCCATCTCGCAATGGTCTACTGTCCATGCCGCATCAAACGACTGGGCTTTCGGTATAGATTTATGCATCTACGTTTGCATCAGATATTTGTGATTAAAATAATATTGAAAGAAAGGAAGAATAGTCTAAACCGATTCATATACTTGTAAATCGACAACACACGATTACTTGACTATCGTTGAGATGTTCATGGACGGTGACCACATATACGTTGACTGGACTGCTGTAACAAAGTGTCAGAGCTGACTTTGAAGGGTAAATTATCCTTCAACTCATCACAGAACTGTCTTGGTTTGGTGATCTTGCGAGATCGCACGCCCTAAGCAGATAGGTTATACGGCACCGCGGTGATGACGCACCGGTGTACGCAAGTGCAACAGATCGATGACTTGGTAGAGTTCGGTGCAAGTTGTTAGAGCACAACACCAGGTGTTTCAATTTCAAGCGGTAATCAGTTAAATTCTGATATATTTTAAAATTAAAAAGCGATATAATCAAATCACAGTGTTGACTAAGTGGCGAAAACGATAAGCCTCAGACCAAAGACAGAGACTCTTTTTATGAATAAAATCAATAATAAATTTCACATTCATTACATTTCTATTTCATAGCAATCTCTGAGGAATGTATTTTCATTTTCCAGAAAAGTGGGATTGAGAGGCAAAACTCTGCGATTTGAAAATTTACTTGCTGGAGTCCAGGGCAGTCTGACTTTGATTTTAAAACAGCAATGCAGGAATAATATTTCAATTTCAATAAAGTTGAAAATTTGTATAAATTTCGTATCTAAAGAGAGTTCATTTAATAGGGTACCGAACTTTGCAATTTATGAATCAGCATTCAGAATAAATTACCGATGGTTTAGTTGAGAATGAGAGACACATTTTATTCACTCATTTTAAATGACCAATAAAATACATGAATAATCCACTCATGGACCTTCCCACATATGATTGCTAAACAAATGAGTTTCATTATAAAAACATAATATGCATCGTCTACAATGTTACACATGCAATATTTTAATACATACTAGCTTCCGCTCGCAGCTTCGCCCGCGTGGATTTCGGACTTCAAAAATGGAGGAGGTGCTCAATTTGTCGGGATGTTTTTTTAATGTATGGTGGTATGCAGGTGGTCCGATTGTCCGGTCAGGGTCTGATGATGGGATTCAGTATTCACGCGTGATGGCTTATTATTAGCATATCATGTATAACTTTGGTGTTTCTATACCGATTTCTATGATTCTTTTGTATGGAATATTTAATAATGTTAACTTTTTTTAATTAGGGGATGACTGAGAGTGTTATAAACGTAAGAGTAGACAAATATAATGAGAAAGCTTCGAACTGCTAAGCTATCGGGAGTTACACGTGTTATTGTGAGTCAACCATAAAAGATAGACATATGCTGTCGTGGGATATTTTTTACATAATTTTAAGGAGAACATATCCGTCATACATGATTTCTGTGTAGCTTTAACCACTAAGGTTGCACACGCGACGGAAGCTTAAAAATGGAGTAACTTCTCCCGTTTTCCCAACATTTCCCTTCACTGCTCTGCTCCTATTAATTGTAGCGTGATGAAAAGTATACTATAACCAGCACAGGAGTATGACAAATAATTGTACCAAGTTTCGTTAAAATCCGTCGAGTAGTTTTTGTTTCTATAACGGTTATACAGACAGACAGACAGACAAAAATTTTACTAATTGCATTTTTGGCATCAGTATCGATCCCTAATCACCCCCTTATAGTAATTTGGTAGTTAATAGAAAATATGTATATATTCAATTTTGGCCATAAAATTAACATCATGTATTTTTTTTAATTAAAATGTGCATTTTCCTGTATATAGGTATAGTTATCCTTTAACGTCGTAGGATTACCAGAACAAAAACCAATATCTGTGGTTCAAAGTACCACGATGACGTTAGTACAATTTTGTATAGGTAGAGCAACGATGCGGCAGCAGCCTGGTTGGGAGTGGAACGGACTGTCGAGACGAATGTCTGCAGGTTCAAACCCAGGCCATGCACTTATAAAATTTCTATAAAAATATATGTATATTATTTGTGAATAATCGCTTGCTATAACTGCGAAGTCAAACATAGTGAGGAAACTTGCATAATAGACGACTTCTCCATAAGTATCGAAGATATGTGAAGTTCACAAACCCGCACTGGGCCAGCGTGGTAGTCGAAGGCTTAAATCCGCTCAGTAGTAGAGGAGGCCTGTGTCCAGCAGTGACACAGTATATAATAGAAGGCTGATAATTTTTATCTTACTGTAGAACAACGATATGGCCACAATAGATTACGACCGAGGTGGCCATCATTAAAAACTCCAAAACTGGCAATATCAATGCCGACATTTGTTCTAGATTCAAAATGTGAATACAGTTAAATACAGCGCTCAAACGAGATAAGTGCGTGAGTCCTCCGCCTTAGACCATTGACCTTTATAGAGGAAATCGCATCCGGAAATGATTTTGTCACACGGAAAAAAAATTACTGCCAATATAACAATACTCAAATTTAGTCTACTTTAAATAAAATTGATTCCATTAACTCCGTATATTTTAAGTTTAATGGGCGAATTAATAAAATTCAAGCGGCGGCCGGAAATCCGACAAATGTTTTCAATGCTTATATTATGGAAAGCCGTCATTGCACACACGAGTCCTGGGGCATTGTAAATGATCAATGGGCATTAGTTACGTACCACCAATGACCAAAATCTATTCGTCATATTATACTTCTGACATTAGGGTAGTGACTTAAATCAGAAGTTGGACCATTTATTTTGTACTTTACGAAAAAATTAACAAAACAATACCCGCCCTTGAATGATCTCTAGTTTGTTCGCGTAGCTTTCATCAGCTCACCAGCCTTTATAGACAATACAAAAAACAAATCACGCGTATGACAAAAACCAGTACGTCATAATGCATTAACACTGATGAACATTAATCAAAGTTGGTTCTCATCGGTCGCAACTCGCAATTGACTGCCTCGGTGGCGTAGTTGTACTGCATGCTCAGTATAACAGCGCTCTGAGGTCCTGGGTTCTAATCCCGGGTCGGGCAAAGTGATATGTGAGATTTTCTGTTCAATATCAGCCCGGAGTCTGTAATTTGGGCCCGATATGGCGATAAACTCGCCCCCTTATAGCATCGTGGGACGAAACACACTTGGCGAAAAGTGGGAGCCCTGGTTGCGCCTCTGCATACCCTTTCGGGAATAAATGCGTGATGTGTGTGTGTGTGCAACTCGCAATTATTATGTCGTCCTCTAAATTGACGTATTTTATTTAAATTAAGAGACACAACGACCTCTGCGACGTCCGTTAGATGGATTAACGTACTTACATTATACACTTCAATCTAATTAACTTAAACAACGTAATTCCTAAAATACAATTATTGGGTGAGTATTTTACTTGTTACATACATAGTATTGGTCAAATGAGACAAATAACTTTAGAAGCTTAATTATTTTTATTATTCTAGCTCAACAAACTGACTACAACTGTCGGTAAAGATGCAGCGTCAATGACTATTAAGATATATTAAGATGATGAAGATGGAATCGGTTCGCTATATAATAGTCATAGTACTTATACTATGACTATTATATAGCGAACCGAGTCCATCATTTATGATAAAAATACTGCCAACTTGAAAACAATAAATATACATTAGCTGGTGGTCTATTAGCTGGCGCTGTGTTTTGTATCCGCCCGGATAGCGACTACAGTACACAAGATGATAAAACTTTTCATAGTGGCTAAAGAAAACGTGTGTATGGGGTCGGCCTGTGAATATACTGTACAAACTGATTGTCAAAATTGTGTGGACTGGTGAGTGATAATTTCTCGTCAATCGACATTTATGTCGATTCCACTGCACCTGAGCGTAAGCGTACCATACAAAAGAGCGCCAAATATTCCGGTTTCGAGCAGCCCGCATCACTCCCAAAACTCACCACCTCTCAAATCGGTCCATCGTGCAGCTAGACCTCCTACACACATTATCTAGGCAACAGTGGCGAAACGTCCGTAGAACCCGATTCCTACAGGCTTCCCTTTTAGATTTATTTACGCTTGTCTTAATTTTTATTTTCTATCACATTGGCCACGATGTTAACTAAGGCATTTCTTGTGCCTAAAGTTAACTTTTAAAAAAACGTACCCTACGCCACTACTAGGCAACTTATACAAACCTATTCAGGTAGTCCCAAGTCCCAACAGCGTGTATATAAAACATTCACGGAACACGGGTAACATTGGTAAAAAAGTCGCTCGACAAACAACGCGCGTTCCGGCACAAACGAGCACCATCCGATGAATACTAATGCCTCGAGTCCCTCCCGCACTCCCTACAGACAACACTTTCCCTCAATACATTACCATAATAAGTAAAAGGTTTCCGTGTTAACTAGGGGTCGCATACCGGTATCCCGGATTTCGAAAATACCGGAATACCGGACCAAATTAAGAACTTCAAAATACCGGTATTGATTTTACAAAAACCGGGATTTTCGGTATTTTCGGTATTTTATAAAAATAAAATTCAGTACAAAATGTGTATATAATTATTATTTTCTCGAGTTTTAAATCGCAAAAAATTAAGCTGCTTGCAATTTCATTCATTCGTATAGGCGTATATTCTATAAAGAGTGACCAAAATACATGGCTATATTGCTACTTTTGTTTTGTTCTAGGCATAGCGGTGTTAACTGTTGATTGTTATTTTTATAAGAACTTATTAGAGATATTTTTTATTCTTTAAAGTCTATCCTCATTATTCAAAGACGTTATTCATTTAAGGACGGAGCATTGCTGTGATAACAAGTCTGTTTCTCAGTGCTGACGGCATGGCAGCCTTCGCAGTGTGTAGACGTAGGGCCGTTGTGATTGGCTAATATTGTGATACAACTTGAATCTAGTTGGCTGTCAGATTAACAAAGCTGAACAAACAGCAAGCTGTCAGATAAACAAAGCTGAGAAACATAACAGGGGGAATAGATGTAAAATACAACCTGTTTAAAAGCCTAGAGCTGCCTAAAATGAAGGCCTGGTATTTCATGGCAATTCTGCGAGGTTTACTGAAAGGCCGACATTGTCCTTATTTATCTTATCTACAGCTGCGGACACGCAATCGACTTGCTCCAGAGAATAAAATTGCAAATCATCAGCATACAGGTGGTACGCACATTGAAGATTTTGTGTTAAGAGGTTTATGAAGATAGTGAACAATAATGGGGAGAGTATGCCGCCTTGAGGGACGCCACGGTCTATATCGCGCCAGCTAGACGAAGAATCGTCTAGGCGCATCAACTGTTGGCGTCCCTGAAGATATGACGAGAACCAATTTAGTGTCGTGGGCGAGATCATAAGGTGGGAGAGGTTTGCAAGCAGAATGTCGTGACTGACTATATTGAAGGCGTTGGAGAAATCAACCAAAGCCAAAACAACGACTTGGGAATCCTCCATGCCCGCCCTAATATCGCCAGTCACTTTGAGGAGTGCAGTAATAGTGCTATGGCCAGGCCTGAAGCCAAACTGGAGTGGGCACAGTAGGTTGTTTCGGTGCACATGCTCAGACAGTTGCTTGTGAGCACAGGCCTCGAGCACTTTCGAGAGAAAAGGAAGAATGGATATGGGACGGAAATGCTTAGCAAGTGATGGGTTAGGGATTTTAGGAAGAGGGATAGCAATAGCTCTCCGCCACAAAGACGGAAAGATACCAGTGCTGGGAGGCGTTAATGATATGGGACATGATTGGTAGAAGTTGGTCCAGGATGGGGATTATCATGCCACGACTGATGTTGTCACAGCCAGTGGCACTGGATTTAATGGATAGGATGACTTTTCTAATTTCACCCAATGGCACAGAAGAAAATAAAAAGTATTAATCTTAGGCCTGGATAGACCCGCTAAGAAATCCATGGTACGACGCCTAGTTTGGTGATCAATCATGGTAACAGATGTGAAATGTTTATTAATGTCATCCAAACCAATAGTCGCACCGTGGAGATCTATGTTTTTAACTTTGCCAATACCCAGAGTTCCGACGAATCTCCAGATACTGGCTGACGAAAAAGAAGAAATATTACTGAGAATGTGTCGGCGTTTAGCATTACGTACCAACTGGTTACACCGATTCCTTTTAGCCTTAAAAAGGCACCAGTTCTCCTCCGAACGATAACTTCTGTACTGGCGAAAAGCCCGATCCCATCGTCTCATCGCCATCCTAACCCCATTTGTAATCCATGGTGCAGGAGGACGTTTTAATTTAATTTTCTTTAAAGGGGCATGGGTATCAAAGAGTGAAGTGACAGCGCGGTTAAAAATTGCGACTTTATCGTCAACAGAGGTGGCTGCCAATAGGTGATCCCAGTTAAAGTTAGCAGCGTCTCCTTTCAGCTTATCCGCATCAATGCGACCAAAACTACGCAAGTGCAATATCTTAGAGGGGAATTTGGGAGGTTTTAGAGCGTAAGACATGTAGATGAGATCATGGTGAGAGAAGCCAGGAGCGGAAAATTTACCGTGGGAGAAAACAGGAGAAGGAGCAGAGGTGAGGATAATGTCAAGCCAAGTATCGTGACCATCCATATTATGGTGGGTGGCTTGCAGTGGTAGGACATGCAGTTTATCAGAATCAAGGACAGTAAGGAGTTTACGATATCGGGAAGAGTGGCTGGCACGTAGATCAGTATTTAAATCACCCATGATGATGTGATGAGCATATTCTGATCTTACAGATTCCAGAACTGTTTCTAGACTGGAGAAGTAATCAAGATGGGGGACAGTAAATAACAGCTAGTAAGGTTTTCACTCTCTTGACCCAAACCTCAAGAAACAGAAATTTCGCATAAGCAGAATAAGAAGCAGAGGAAGATATTACTGTTTTATATTTCAGGTCGCTACGTAATAATATAGCGACTTCGCCCCCTCTCCTGTCAACTCGATCATTTCTAATCAAAATGAAACCAGGGAGGGAGTAAAGGGTAGAAGGAAGGTGAGGTTTGAGCCAGCTCTCAAAAATTAGAACGGCGTGACCGTACGAAAATAATCTCTTTTCATTCAGCCTTTAACTAATTACTAAGCTGTCATTAAAATTTGACATTTAATTACTAATTTAAATGTAATTATATTTCCTATTTTTCTAATATTTCTTCAAATACCGGAAATACCGAAAATACCGGAATACCGGAATTTATTTTAGGTCAATACCGAAAATACCGGTTTTGAAAAATGGTCCGGTATTGCGACCCCTAGTGTTAACAAAAACATTCGGTGTTATTATTCTAGAAAATTCTAAGAGCGAAGATTATGGTATCTACAGAGTTTTTTGTTGGTATGGTATTGTTTAGTGTATCCTGTAGCCAAGCATTATTTTCCTATACACAATAATAAAGTTTCAAGACTATGACGTTTAATATCTGATGCCTCAGGACGATGATCATAGCGCCGAGCCGTGAAGAGTTTAGTAACACAAGCTCTGTGGTGTTACCACCTCTTTTTGGCATTGCAGTTGAATGACGAGACTAGCATGACGTTCGTCTCATAGTATGATAAGCGATATGACCGCCCATAACCGTAGCAACACCATACAGAACTTTGAATTATAATACTGCGCTCCATTGCGCTCTGCACCCTGAGACATAAGATGTTAAGTCTCATAATGCATAGTAAACACGCTGGCTACAATGTTCTTCGAACTGGAATACAATATAGCATGCACACTCCTGCGTGGCGGTAGAATTAGATATTGGTGTGATACTTACACAGACGGTACCTCGTATGCGAGAGACCTGCCACCAGTAGGAACATGAATTTAATTTCGAACAAGCCAGTAAAATTGTGCTGACTGGCGAGCGCCACTCCGTTTACCATGAGGTACAGCAGAGTCAATAAGAGGTATAAAAAAAAACACTATCTGCGTTCAAATTTACAAATTACAGCATGGTTGTAACTGATAACCTAGATTCTGTTTAGACAAAGACAACGATAATCTATATGCCAAACTTGGCTTATACCTACACTTTACCAATCTGTAGGTTGATTCCCTATGCTACTCGCGATAACACACCGTAAACGCGTGTTGTCAAAACAAGCTCTAAACACAAACGCGTTTCATACACGCGCCACGATGTGTAATTGAAAAATAGGTATTGTGTATGCCATACGATAGGTTGTCTATGCTTAATATTTTTTATATTACGATGTGTTAATGCGTTCAGAAATCTTTCATCCCCTCGAATCGGCAAGTATCGGTTTTTGAAAAGGTTAATTATAGTTAGTATTCGTGATATTAAATGATTTAACTCGAATAAATCACTGCCAAAATTTATTTAATCCCATTTTTGTATATACTTAAAATTAAGAAAAATGAAAGGAATATAAAAATAATTTAAATAAATTTATGTAGACTGTGATTGTTTTCAAACGAAAAATATAACTTCAAAATTATTGTCAAATGTCAATCTCATTGACTTATTTACTTGATTTGTTTACTAAAGCCACATTTTAAAAATTGAATTGAATTGATATATTGAATGCTACTGAAGATTTTACACGAATGCTGTTATATGAATAATAGTAAATGCTGTTGTGCTTATGCAGTTTATGTTAAATTAGCGCTAACAACGTATATTAATAGGAATTCTACGGACCTTCCATCATAAAATTTGTTGCAAAATCGACAAGGCATTAACTCAAATTCTTTTTTTTTTTTATTTAGTTAAATAATGTGACGAGGATGCCGTTTACCTGATGATAAGCGATACGACCGCCCATAAACAGTTACAATGCCATCCGGAACTTTGAATTGTAAAGCACTATGTGACGTTCCACAGTAGGTTTTCAGAATGAGACAAAGATTTTAGGTCTTATAAAGTAATTACGCTAGTTACAATTTCCTCTAAACTGGTACACATCAGTGCATGGACACAGTTTAACTTGGCTATAGAAATAGACATTGCCGTAGACACCTTATAACTATTAAGACAGACACTCACATATAACAGACTTACCAACAATAATTAAAATAAGTGTATATTGCCTATTAAACGTTATTTTTAAAAATTTATAGCTCTATTACCTAGTAACTTCTATTTGCCGCTCAACCGGCATTAATCTTTTGGAATAAAAGTACTCTATTCAATCCACAGCTCACTGTCTGAGTACCATATTTCATACACATTCATTTAGTTATTAAGGTGAAACTGATTAATTAACAAACATTCAAACTCATGTATAGAAATTTTACTTAAGTATATTATGTTATCTAAGACTGAACAACAAATAAAAAATAAAACAAAAATAATATGTTGTTAAAACTGAGTATATTTTACTATTATTTATTTGGAATATCTTGCATTACATTCACTATCCTGTAAAAGAAATTATTTTATTATTACATTTGATATTATCAGTTTTGTTAACATTAGTATTCAATGTAAGATGCCTTTGGTCTCCTAAAATAAAAAGAAAGTGTTTGTACAAACAATTTTAGATTTAACATGATTACATACTTTTGTTTGTAATTGTGTAAAATTATTGGGATTACCTACATAAAATTTTTGCTTTGTTCCCCTGGATCGATATTCACATTTAGAAGATTTTGATATTTAATTTAAAGCTGGCTAAGCCCTTGATTAAGACCTCTACCAATTACTTATAACAACAATAATGTATAACTAGTAAAAATTTCTTCAATAATCTTTATTGTTGTTATCAAACTTTATAGGTACAAAACTTTCACCACAAAGAAACTACATAGTATTAATTGTAATGTACATAATTAAGAAAACATTGTTTAAAAAGATACCTTCATTAGTGTTTTATATTTGTTTGGCCTATCTATTTACTAATAGAAATATTACATCGAAGTAATAAAAATAAACTTGATTGACCTCAATTGTTGTCAAAAGTCGGGTTGCCAGTAGTAAAGTAGCTTATTTTTCACCGCTGAGCCCATAACACAAATTTGACTATCAAGATACAAAAACATAGGTTTGAATATTAATTCGATCATTTAGGATTTATGTTTGTTTTTGTTTCTGATAAGGTAGAATATTATATTTGAGTTTTCACGATGTAAAGAGGATACTATCGTCAATAGAAATTATACAGTCGTTGTATCTAAATAATTAATTTGTCTAAACGCGCATAGACGCGCTGGATTGCCGCACGTTATTTTGACAATTCGTAACATGCCCATAAGGCGGATGTGTCACACCTCATCGTGTTTATGAAATGTCAAATTAGCATCCAGAATACTCTTACACAGTCATAACACGAAGTTAACGAAACACGCCGTGTTACAAGTTCGACATTGTCGTAGAGAATCATGCCCCTGCCATCGACCATCACATCCGCTTTATATCTGGTATTTTTTAAATTACACTCAGGGTTTGAAATCCTGTTGAGTCACAAATAACCACCTAAAAGACCCCTCGTAGAAATAACGATGAGTCAATGAATAATTGGACTGAGCCTGGAAATTTTCTTGACGACATGTGCGTTTGTTCGATTTTGTTTCTAGTTGCCATGGCGACCGTTGTGTCAACTGACTAATGTTTACGGTCTATAATGCTATAAATTTATGGGATTTGCATAATATGTAAGGGGGAGCGGAGTCTTGATATTACAGTCAACATGTGGGAATGTGTAGCTATTGAAATACATTGATTTTAATATTTTACTAGCGACCCGCCCCGGCTTCGCACGGGTGCAATGCTGTCTATTTAATGGATGTTTTTTTTATACATATAAACCTTCCTCTTGAATCACTCTATCTATTAAAAACCGCATCAAAATCCGTTGCGTAGTTTTAAAGATTTAAGCACACATAGGAACAGAGAAAGCGACTTTGTTTTATACTATGTAGTGATAATATTGTCATGTTGTTAAATTATACAGAAAATCATCTTTACACTGTGCATGATTTTTTTGTGTAGTAATAATGAGGGTAGATTCACAACATAAGCTTACCATATATTGAGTCAGGACGGTGAAAGCATTTCCGTATATTCTTTAATTCAAAGTTCTGCCTCGGTGACGTCGTATTGCGTAAAGTTCTGAGTCGCATTACTAATGTTACGAACAGATGCTTAACCCGAGGCTTGTAAACCACATGGCTCTAAAATTTCTAAAAACATCTGATAATTTACTGATCTGAGCGACTGGCAGAGGTATTTGACATTCTGAATGTACATATATACATACATCCTTTAAATGAAAACAAGTAAATCGCCTACACGCGTCCAAGTTTCGTCAACATGTCCTATACCTTACTTTTATATTCATTGCATCCATCCAATAAACCGAAGAAAAACAAAGACATCAATAAGGTGATATCAGTGCGTGCAGCGCGGAGTGCCGCCGCGCTTCGTGCGTACAACATCGATCGGTGCTCGCGCGAACAACTGAATCCCATCGTAATCCTGTTATGGTCTTACTCATTCTATTTAAATACCATAGTACAATTATACGAGTAAAATACGGTACGATTCTCATGATACACCTCTGCCTGCTCCTGAAATAGGAGAGAATCGGGTGGGAGTGTACTTTTAAGGCACATTTTTTCTGCTATGCAGCAATATGTAACCTTAAGTAGTGTCAATAATATTTAGACAATGATAATAACTATGCATCATGAACATCGGATGGAACAAAGTGGTAAGAAAGAACAGAGAAGAATACAATGCCACATAATGCTATGCAATATTATAGTGGCGAAAGATAGCATGTTCCGACCCGACACAACATGTAGGTACTTATATGCAGTCTGCAAATCGTTCTGGTGATAATTAGATTGTACATAAACTTTGCCACTGGTATGTAATTCGATTTTATTAGTGGTGTTGCTATTTTCTTCTGCCCCAGTGCCATAGTTATATTACAGTACGACTCGTATTAAAGTCTCGGGTTCTATCCCCGGGTTTGGCGTAATATTGGATGTTTCTACTCAGTAACAGCCTGGAGTCTGAAATTTGTGCCCCATATGGCGATTTCTCGCCCCCAATCACACGATGGGACAGAATACACGGCGGATAGTGGGTGCAACAGTTGCTTCTCTGTCTACCGCTTCGGGAATAAGGCGTGAATACGTGAGTGTGTGTGTGCTATTTTTTTATGGATTTATTAACCAGCGAGAGGCTTCAGTCAGGCGGTCAGTATAAAAACAAAGCACAATACCATTCTCAGAATAAAAATAACCAAAACCTGCCACTGATAACGAACTCAACGAATGCATCGACAATATCACATTACAGACGCCACTGAACCTTTTATGGTCCGAGGTTTGTCCCATTTAGCGTCCGTAACCGCACCGGCGCGGCCGGGCCGCGCAGGTTCGACTCGCGGTGCGGTCACACGCTGTGAGGTCAACGCACTGCGTTTGTGCACTTGACTCGATTGTTTTGCGGTTAGGTAGTCTTGTTTGAAGATTTGAAAGAACATAGAAAAAAAATTGGACTGAGAATTTGCTATTATAGAATAACAGTATCATTCTTCAAAATTAATGACAAGATGAATAAGGTTTATCTAATTTTTTATAGCAAGGATCCTAGACTGAAGAAAGATTCTTCGATGAACATTATCACATATGCGAATGGACGAATAAAACGCGCGGTGATGGATCACGGGTTACATCGGTTGACATTAAACCAAACAAATAACTTTCCCAGTGAAAATTCTTTGCTTCGAGAATTCCGGAGATCTAGAAATTATAACTTATTTCTAGTTATTTTTTCTTAGAGATCGCCAAAGCAACCAGTATTTTTATGGCATTGTTGACATTTTTGGGTAATGTTATTGTCAATGATGCGCGAGTAATTTTATAAATGCATCCCTTACCTGCACTTTTATTAGATTAATAAAACCTTCTAAGCCGAATTTCGGTCACGGCAGTCAAACTCAACGGAGATCAGCCAGGAACGCAGGAGATATTATAGTGCACACGTGTGTGCGCAATACACATGTGCACTTTCTGTTCCTTCACTATCATATGCCGGTGAGACAGCAATCCGATATGATTATGGTTTTGAGTATTTTTCGAGGCACGGGGGTTTCACATCGCCAACTTCCTAACTCCGAGCCGCGACTCAGTAATTTTTAAGATGGAAAATCCCAGAGACACCTATTTATATATTAATACATAAATATACATATTACATAATATAGTATTGAGTACTATTATTCTATAGCAGCGTATACTGAGCTGGTATCCCTTCTACCACACATAGTGCAAGCAATCAGTTTTTGTGCCTGGTATTGTTAACTGTGTGTGTGTGTTTGTTTTTTTTTTCTTTTATACTTTTTTGTTGTATTTATGTGTGTGTAGAGAAATAAATGGTTTAAATGGTTTAAATGGTTTAAATAGAACCTACCGACAATAATATAGGTATTTAAATCAATAGCAGACGTATAGTTATGGAGTAATTAGTGCGCATCAGCGCAGCGGTTACCCGTCTATCCACCGCCGCTCATTACTCGCTATTATTGGCATTACATCTGACTAATTGCCGATGCATTCGCGATTTTTACCTAGGTTTCAGGCAATTATTACAAATACATTTATTTTGCATATGATGGAGCAATATTAGAGATCGTTTTTTTAAAGGTGGCAGAAGCTACATTATATCCTGGAAAATGCAAGGTTCTTGTAGGAATTGACTACGTGCGAAGACTTACAATTTAATTGTATGATTTTCGAATTAATTCACATATTAAGACAGTGATTACTTTAACACTGATATGTTTAATCTTAATATTTATCTTAATGACATAAATTTATTTCTAAGAAGCAAGTCGAAAAGTTTACTATACTTAATTTTCCACCGAGCTCTTTCACTGCACTGCTTCCATGGCGTTAACTTCTGTTAATGAATGTTTAATTCGTCAAACATTTCATATAGACTGGAGATGACGGTTAAAATTAAACTTAAATTTTTATATCGTAGTTGTCGATCAAGTGGATCACCTGATGAGTAATCCAACGCCCACAATACCACATCTGCTCTGAAGTTCCAGGTTTGAATCCGGGGCAGGCAAAGTGATTTTTTGGTTTTTCTACTCAGTATCACCATACTATTACGTAGGACCTAACAGCTGGAAAAATGTAGGTATTTTACATTTCTGCCCACCCCTGAAAAGGGGGAAAAAGCATGATCATATCTATGTACAAACAATGTATCCGAGATGGAGTATATTTTTTAAGATATATTAATCAAATAAGAATATTAATTAAATGTACGATAGTCAACAGTAGCTTTAGCTATTTTTCGCCGTCTAAATTCGTCTGACATGGCAAACGCGTTTGTCGCATTAGTATCCGAAATTAATTTACTGTCGCAATTGCTTTTTTTCTATCATAGTATTTCATTACTTTGTTTTATTACTGGCTTTAGGAATATCAGTGAATACTTTATTAAATCTAAAGCAGTTGATGTTTCGCTAGCTCGCTTCGTTGAACCCACATAGTTATTATTACTGTATAATAAGTCTCATTATTTAAGCAAAGATTTAATTAACAAAGTTAATTTGTTTAAAATATTAATGATATTCTGAAAATGATTATCAGCCAACGACATCTTACCTGAAACAAAAAAAACAATTGTTAGAGTATTGAACATCTAGAGTAACCATTATAATAATTATAAATCCCAGTTTTTATGTCTGAACAAACTCTACATTAAATACTTTAAAAATGTTCAAAACTAACACCTAACACGAACTAAAATAACTCGATATCGCAATGCTCCAAAAATACCACAAAACAACACTTAGGGTTATATTTATCGGTAAAAAATATGTAAATAAATGCTTGGTGCACGCAAGTGCTAGAAATAAGTTCCGAACACTCGTATAACAACATTAATTTAAATACGCCTGATGGTTTCGAACGGCAATGAACTGTTTGGTGATTTTGCTATAATATTTCAAGCAGGCACTGCGCTAAAACCGGCGCGCTTTGAAGAGGTAAACGACACTAATCAAGGGCGGATGCAAATGGGACGTGTTGTGGTCACCATAAATGCAAACATTATTTCTTCTATACCAGGGCTTAATTTTTATTTGAAACTGTAAATAAGTTGTTACGGCTCGTTGTAGTACATAGTTATTTTCGCCACATTTCTTATGCCCATAAGAATAAAGAACTAAAAAGGCTAAAAGCTCGCATAATGCCTCTATTCTCCGTGTAACAATAGATCCTCTTCTAATGACACTGAAATGTTATTGTATATATATCAAATAAGTTTACGAGGAAAAACAAAACACAACATTCACATTTTACCCTCTATTTTAACCCCTATACTAATCAAAATGTTGTAAGATATTATCTTCAGCACTCATAACTCCAAACTGAATGCAGTCTCGTCGTTAATGTCGGCTACTTGGAAACGTTATGAACTAAGAGTACGAATTTAGGGCTCGTGTCAATAATATGTTTGCGTGGATCGTTTCGTAGAAAAGTTATCGTGAGAAGTAATATGGTTTAATGTTTTATTACTTTGACGTCAAAATGATTATAAATACGATAGTGTGACATGATTTGCTATTTGGACATTACGATTCCAGTGTAGGAATGGGACAGGTGCATATCTTCTGATTTATAAGTCGAATAAGGGACAATTTAATTATTCCTATTATAGTCTATCTAGGAATATGATAAAACGTACTTTGGTGCCGTCATTTTTACTTTTTGTTTATTTTAACGATATCAGCAAAAAAAATAGTTCAATATAGTGTAGCTTTTTATTTTCCTTGTTGGGCTATATTGGGCTATACATTATAATAAAAACGACACGAAATTCTACAAATCACTGGGATTTTCATGAGTCAAGGGTACTATGGAAGTCTTGTCCTTCTCACTCTAATTTGGGGTCAGAACTACAAATCTGTTCTAACATATTGCAAAAGGATTCGACTTAATTTTAGAAACGAAAGAATGTTATAAGTAATCCCTGAGTGGATATATCAAAATACTATTCAGCCAAAAGGACATTTAACAGCCACTTACCACCAGATGACCCATCTGCTCGACATATTCACAAAAAAACCTCACATCGCATCAACGCCGGCCTGATTAACGTCACTTTATCCCCTTCAATATAAACGGAGGCGAATATATTTAGCACAAAGCGGAGACAAAACCAACTCTTGTCTGAATGTCGACCCACTACATAAATTACGTTTTAGTTTATGTTCATTGTATGAGTAATAGATTGTGCTATATGGTACTTGAAGCTTAGATTGGTAAAGTTGGTAAGTCTTAGGCTGGTTGCTTTTCGTATGTTGATAAAACAGAGCTATCGCCATATCAGCCGTATCAATGATACAGGACCTCCGAGCTATAGGGGCCCTTTTTGTCCATATTACCTCCATATTACCTATATTAAACTAAGTGATCATCGCAAAATTCGCACTCCCATGAAGAGCCGCCAATAAATTTTGATATAGGACCCCCCTAGGACAACCTACGCCACTGTGATTAAAAATAAGTTTATTTCAGAAGGTGTTGTGTACTATTTCATAAAAAAGTCAGGTCTATCATGTAATTACAATGGCTATAACGTCGGAAGGCCCCAAAGGTAAAACAGAATGTAAACAATATGCAAGTCAGCCCCGCGTTTACCACTAGCTATGTGTGTATATATGTATGTATGTGTCGCGTGCAGATGTAATTTCCGCCGGCCGTCATGTGCACTGACTAATAAATCAACGTAATATGACTGACCTGTTTTGATTTGTTCACCTATATAAATTGCAATTGCACTTTCTATACCGTGTATTAATTTTGTCCATATTATCTGCAATATCAATCTTGCTTTATATACCTAGCACTACTGGACATGAACCTTTCATCTCGAAAAGCGCTTCTACCACTTTGGCTTAGTTTGTACTAAGCCATGATGGTTTAAATTCGACCATTACCTAAGTCTACGGGAACTTTACATTCAAAAAGTTTCACAATAGATAAAAGTTGTTTAAGTTAACAATCTACTTTACTTCGTTGTTCCAGATACCTTGAATAGTAATTATAACTTGGGTATGGGTTCCAGTTTAACGAACCACAATACTCTTGGACAATATAGCGGCCTTTCAAAAACTAAGGCAAATTCTTTGTTCTACAGAAAATAATGTTGCGCCAACACTCGAGTGGGAGCTCCACATTCCATTATTAATTATGATATCACTACTAAAACTTTGTTTTCTATTTACACTGCCATCAGTAGTAGCAAATCTCTCACTGGAACCAGAAACAAAACCAAAACAATGGTCTTTTACAACAAAGAGAATTTACATCAATCAGCAGAAGCCATTATACATTACGATGATTGAGCACATGCGAAGAACGCACTAAATTACAATAAACAACAAAGATGTCAGTTAATAAAGAAGCACAACATTTTGCACCAACGGTATCTATATTTAGATTCACTTTATATGATAGGGGATGAGACTTATCGCCCATAAATCAAATAAGATCAGATGCTTTATAAAGCAATACTTTCACACAAATTTTACCCTGCTCAATCTCTTTTGCTCAATCCACTGTCTACACAACA
This sequence comes from Manduca sexta, assembly GCF_014839805.1. NCBI lineage: Eukaryota > Metazoa > Arthropoda > Insecta > Lepidoptera > Sphingidae > Manduca > Manduca sexta. Next base: position 611,619 of record NC_051129.1, read on the forward strand.
GACCACTGTTCTCATATAACAAAAGCGTCATCGTAATAAACATGAAAAGCAATCAACATTGACGATGGATCCCATCACACAACCTAATTACACCACAACGATGCAGTGAGCCACTCGCCGGCACAAAGAGTGACACTCAAAATAACTGCGCTATTGGCGTTAGTGGGCCACTGAGACGGGACCTTGGGACGTGGGACGGGATGCCGGGGTGATTATTACACCGCTATTCAGTTACGTGTAAACAAAGTTTACTAGGTCACGTTGCATTTGTTATTTTTTAAATAGTAGAACGAAAGCTGGCTGAGAAGATACGGGGTATATTTTGTCTGAATAGTCATAAATACATCGTTCACATGATGAAAAACGTATGTTATTTGCACTTTCAGATGAGATGTAATAGCTGGTATGCATCCAGTAAGAAAGGGGGGAATATTAAGTCAAGAAAGGAAAGGTTTTTAACATTCACCACTATATTTGTACTATAATACTATCTTAATAAATTAAGTGTACTTCCCTCAAGACACAAAGTAATTATTTAGCCGTAGCTGGAAGAAAGAAAACAAAAAGAAGTGTCTGTGATCAGTGGTCGCCTACACACGTTCCGTTGAGAAAGACATTGTACGTATGTTATCGACCTATAAGGAGAAAGAATGGGGACATAAAAAACGAGGAATATTTACTGAAAATCCAACAATTTCACTTCAAATGATAAGTGACATTTACAATAGAGACGTCAGTACAATTCGTCAGACAGAACAAAGTGACTTCTTTGAACGAACACGAAATATCAATTGTCATGTCCGGAACTGAAATAGATCGCAAATAAAAGTGAGTGGTGTAAAAGTTTCACCTCTGTTCACCCTCTAACGGACATTTATAATAGTGCAGACATTCGAAATGTACTGGTAATGTGGTTAGAGCATATAATAAATCTATCTTCTGTACGAGGTGACATTTCCAAATGACTTTGCCAAAGTTTCTAGACTCTGCGTTTCAACAATGTTTTAATGCAATATGTTAACGATTTACAGTCCATTGCCTCGGTGGCGTAGTTGTACTGCATGCGCGGTACGCTCTGAGGTCCTGAGTTCGAGTCCCGGGTCGGGCAAAGTGATATTTGGGTATTTCTGCTCAGTATCAGCCCGGAGTCTGTAATTTGTACCCGATATGGCGATAGACTCGCCCCCGTCATGAGACGGAACATACTTGGTAAAACATGGGTGCCCTAGTTGCACCTCTGCATATCCCTTCGGGAATAAATACGTGATATTGTGTATTAACGATTTATTGGAAGTCAACTTTACGATACGCTTTGCTCTGTCTACTAATTTACCTGTAACCTTATTTCTACCAATGGTTAATGAACATTTAAACCATATACAGTCGAATCTGTTTATAATGACATCGAAAGGAATTGACAAACACGTCATAATAAGCGGACGTCATACAAAGCGTTTTGTGAAAAAAATACATTTTTATGTAAATAGTATGCATGTATTTAAGTACTTTAATAAAGAAACATAGTAACTTATAAAATAAAAATTGCACGTAATAAGCACATACCTATGTATGTATGTATGTACATAAAAGTTGTATTTTTTAATGTAAGTAATCTGTAATTTTTGTCTGCTTTTGTTTTTTTATTTTATTGTAAAAACAGTCTCTAATACTATTGTGTATAGAAAACATCGCTATGTCAATTACTCACTGAGATTGAAAACAAAAACGAGCCACGTGCCGAACGTCGTCGGGAATCAAGGAACATTACTGAAGGCGTAAAGAATCATGTCGGTCATTATAACCGGACATAATTTATTAAAAGGGGTTACAATAAGCGACATGTCACTGTAAGGGAAGTCATTATATACGACTTTTTTTATAAAGAATCTTTTATGAAAACCAAACTTCGTAGTGTAATTACGTCATAATAAGAGGTTGGTCAATATAGGCAGAGTCATAATAAACGGATTATACTGTAGTTCATAACAATTAAAGTACGTGAAATCTAGTAACTCACACACAGTCAGATTAGCGAAAAAACCACATTACTACTTTAATCTAGTACACCTAAGCAAAACAAAATCAGGACACAAGAAAAACATGAAACTTCATCAGAAGTGCAAACTGAGCCGCGACCCGTTCCCGCTTTATGTTCGTATCCACTTGGGAAAACAACCGCTCGTTTCCGCCATGCTTATTATGAACAAACACATTTTGTACACTATTATTAACGAGTGTAAGCTTGTATTCGGAAGTTGGAAATTAAAATTATCGGATATCTGATAGCCTCGCGCGGTGTTTGAGTTCGCTTTCGTGTTACGAGAAATAAAATACACCTTGTATTATTAAGCTCGTAAATTAAGTTTTTAATATATTAACAGGCAAACGAGTAAGTAGGTTAATTTATTATAATTATAATAACTATAAGTAAACATTTCCTAGAGATTTAAAACATAATATGACGTATCAAAGTCGATAGCGGCGATAGCCTAGTTGGGTGTGGAACGGACTGCTAAGACGAATGTCCGCAGGTTCAAATCCCAAGGGCACACACCTCATGTGTGTTTTCTTTGTGAATTTATCGTTCGAATTAACGGTGAAGGAAAACATCGTGAGGAAACCTGCACATCTGAGTGAAGTCTACCAATCCGCACTAGGCCAGCGTGGTGGACTAAGGCCTAATCCCTCTCAGTAGTAGAGGAGGCCCGTGCTCAGCAGTGGGCAAGTATATAATACACGGCTGATATTATTATTTATAATTATGACGTATCATGTTGCGTTGCGCAGTTCAAGAAATGAAATGTGTGTTTGGAATAATGGATCATATTGTGCCTTTGACTATCTGTCTTAACTTTCTACAGCAAGTCTAAACAAACTAAAAATTAGTCACAGAAATTCTGCTGTCTAAATTAAAATTCTAAGTTAATAAATATAAAATCTCATAAATGTCAAACAATCATACATTTACACAAAATCACCATTGATTAGACACACGAGATAAAAAACTGGAATTCTACAAGCGATCACAAATTGAAATATGTAATAATGTTTTATTCATACAGCTTAACATATCCTGGAGATAAAGGTATATACAAAAAACAGATTTGTTTTAATAAATAGTTTAGTTTTGTACTACTGAGTAACAATAGCAGATATTTCATCGATTTTCAAAGTAATGCGGGCACGCGCTTTGGACATTACATATTGAGTGCCATTAGGCCCTAAAATTAATCAAGCTTTAATATATTTTAAAACAGATTACACGATAACGTAGAAAACATGAGGAATATATGAGATTTAAACAAAAACCATGTCTTTCGTCAAGGTGAGAAAAACCTTCATAATGCTAATGAAGAGGTCACTTCAAGAAGCACATTTGTAAACTTGTGTTACAGAAACTATCACAATATCTCTAAAAGGAATACTAATTGAAAGGCGTAAGATAGAATCACTGCGAAATCTTATAATCCATTGTTACTAGACCCTTCGTCAATACTTCAGAGCTCCTCTCGAAATATCTCATAATGTAGCAGAATCAATATTCGCGATGTAAATAAATAAATTACCATTTAGTTGATATTCAACTCGACCATTGAACGAATAATGAATAACAAAATCCAATGACAAGCGGTCGTCGTTCGCGAAATACGATTAAATTATGTATTTTGTTTATTTGATCTTTACACCATTTCGTTCAATAATAATTGAATATTATTGCCTTTTTAAATTAGAGACAGGTTTTTTTATTGCTTTGAATGATGAGACGAGAATGCCTTTCGCCTGATGGTAAGCGATACGACCGCCCATAAACAGTAGGAACGCCATCCAACACCTTGAATTACATAGTATTGTTCGGTATTCCACTGCGCTCGCCATCCTGAGACATGAGATGTTAAGTCTTATTATGTCCAGTAGTTACACTAGCTACAATGTTCTTCAAACCGAAACACAACACTGACTACACACTGTTGCTTTGCGGCATAAATAGACATTGCGGTGGTACCTACCCAGGCGGACTCCCACATATGAGAGACCTACCACCAGTAAAGTTTTGTCTACAGCATATTGTGTATTAAGCTATTGTAGCCAGACAACCTAATAATACCTGATATCGGTACGCGGATTGCTATGGCAGGTTTTAGGTCTTGTGTACTTTGCTCGCTATCTTAGCGGATACAAATACCCTATCACCACCAAAGTTATCATCTATTTTGTACCCGACATTATAATATCAGCCCTGTATTATATACTTGCCCACTGCTGAGCTCGGGCCTCCTCTACTGCTGAGAGGGATTAGGCCTTAGTCCACCACGCTGGCCTAGTGCGGATTGATAGACTTCACACACCTTCGAAATTCCTATAGAGAACTTCTCAGATGTGCAGGTTTCCTCACGTTGTTTCCCTTCACCGTTAAAGCGAACGATAAATTCACACATGATTTTAGAAAAGTCAGAGGTGTGTGCCCTTGGGATTTGAACCTGCGGACATTCGTCTTGGCAGTCCGTTCCACACCCAACTAGGCTATCGCCGCTTCAGTATACCCCACATTACAGCGAAGTAATGTACCTTTTTTTTAGAAAGCCTACATCAATTGACACCAGCAAAATTCTATTAGACTTTGAAGAACACAACACTCCTCGTTGGTTTTGAGACTACACTTTAGCCAACCTACTTTAGCTACCCTCAGGTATACTTCAGTAATTTTGAAAACATAAAAAAAAATAACTATGGGAAAACCCATTACTAAACACGCGCAGGCGAACACGAGCCATTCCAGACGCTCCCAGTGACGTCACAGGATAAAAACACTCCCCAAATTACACCAGTCAATGTCAAAGCTTGCGTAGTTTCTAATAAAATTACAGGCGCTCGTTAGCCCGGGATAGCATCTATTACTGTTGCGTTTTTATTTTATTTTGTATGGGCACGATAAAACAAACCAAGTGCACTGGTATTTAGAGTGGGGTCCGATAGTGTCGTCTGATGAGAGAAGGATATTTCTTAACAGTCGACACAACGATACCTCTGTTTGAGTTCATTAAATGGTATGTTACGTACGGCTTGGTTCGTTAGAAAGAGTTTTTAGTGTAATGGGTTTAATGCTGCACTGCTTTATCTAAAGACTATTTGAAATATAACAGCAGAATTTGAATTAAATCTATGCTAAATTGAAGAGTTTCTATGTATTGTTTGGATGCGCTAATCCCTAAACTGCCGGTCACTATTAAAACCCTTTTCGAAATCCCAATTTTTTCCATTTAAATTGACAGCACACCTAAGACTACCATTATATACACTGTTTGGCCGTCTACAAACAGCCGATCCACTTGTCGGCCTTGTGTTGAATTACATCTACTTGCATCTGTTTCCGTCGGCCTGCATGCAATATTTTAAGCGCAAGTGTGCGCGAAACAAGCGTAAACCCAACACTTATTTATACTCACAAGCGGGGAGTTAATCTTTTCGAGTTAAAATAAACGGCTCGCACAAGGTCAGCAGCCAACGCGACTGCGTTTGAAAAATAATAATATAGTTTTTACATTTTTTGGCAAATAATGTTTTGATAATTTAATTCACATTTCATCAGGTCTGCTGTCATACTAGAATTAAAATTGACTCCAAATTAACGTTCAAGTGCGTTGTAAGTTTAGTAATACTTAGCAAATTATGACCCCAAACTAATAAAGTATTTGCTTCAGCAAATGTGAACCACACAAACACGTGTCCCGGTGATAAAATCTATTATCAACCTTATTTTTAGGCAGATGGGTCTCTTAGTTTCTGTCAATAATTTTCAAAGAACTAGGGCGTACTCCCCCTATATTATAATAACTAGCTTTTGCCCGCGGCTCCGCCCGCGTTATAAAGTTTTTCGGGCTAAAGTTTTCCGTTATAAAAGTCACGCTGTATAATTTCCTGGGAGCCTATGTTCTTCCCAGGGTCTCAAACTGTCTCCATACCAAATGTCATCTTAATACGTTGGATAGTTTTTGAGTTTAACACGTTCAGGCAGACAGATGCAGCGGGGGACTTTGGTTTATAATATATTTTTGTAGAACTCTTTAAGAGGAACAATCCCGTCATATATTATTGTTGACTTACTTTAACCGTTTACGCAGCGCACGCAGCGGATGCTCTAAAAACTAATTAATACATTTTCCCCGTTTTTGCAACATGTTTCATTACTGCTACGCTCCTATCGGTCATAGCGTGATGATATATAGCCTATAGCACTCCAGGAACAAAGGTCTATCCAACACAAAAATATTTTTTCAGTTCAAACCGGTTGTTCCTGAGATTAGCCATTACTGCTCCGCTCCTATTAGTCATAGCGTGATGATATATAGCCTATAGCACTCCACAAATAAAGGGCTATTCAACACAAAAATAATTTTTCAGTTCGAACCGGTAGTTCCTGAGATTAGCTACCACTGCTCCGCTCCCATTGGGTATAGCGTGATGATATATAGCCTATAGCACTCCATGACCAAAGGGCTATTTAACACAAAAAGAATTTTTCAATTTGAACCGGTAGTTCCTGAGATTAGCTATTACTGCTCCGCTCCCATTGGGTATAGCGTGATGATATATAGCCTATAGCACTCCACGACCAAAGGGCTATCCAACACAAAAAGAATTTTTCAATTTGAACCGGTAGTTCCTGAGATTAGCTATTACTGCTCCGCTCCCATTGGGTATAGCGTGATGATATATAGCCTATAGCACTCCACGACCAAAGGGCTATCCAACACAAAAATATTTTTTCAATTTTAACCGGTAGTTCCTGAGATTAGCTATTACTGCTCCGCTCCCATTGGGTATAGCGTGATGATATATAGCCTATAGCACTCCACGAACATAGGGCTATCCAACGCAAAAAGAATTTTTCAGTTTGAACCGGTAGTTCCTGAGATTAGCGCGTTCAAACAAACAAACAAACAAACTCTTCAGCTTTATATAATAGTATAGATAAAGAACCATATAACAGTTATTAAAAGCGAAATGAAATATTTTCTTTGTACATTGTATTTTCTGCACAAACGTACCCAACCTAACGATCTCTAAACTTTGCTTACGCTAACCAACCGGGAATCGAGCCAAAACTTCATTTCTGAAACATCGTACGACTACTTCTGAGCAAGTCGTCAATTTTTTTGTTTATTTTCATGAATATTTGATGATATCTTCACTTTTCGTTTTTATTGGCTGCGAACGGAAATCTTGGCTGTAAAAAGTGTAAATACTGCAAAAGTTTTGGTTTCTAGTCAAATACAAGTAAAATAAATGCAAGTTTTGAATTTATTTCTAAGAAACGTGGTTTACATTTGTAAACGATCCAAAGTTAGATGAGAGATTGAAGTAACGTTCCCATGAATGTAACATGGGACATTTAGCTAGCGCATCTCCAAGACCAACAGATTAGCTCGACCAAACCGGCAGAATCCACACAATTTAAAATAACATATAAATTAACAGATTGGATGCTCCAAAAAAAAACCATTGATACGTTAAAAATAAACCACTGCATAACCTTTTATCTAACTCCTAAACTCAGAGAACTGCATAATTTATTAACACATTAGTGAGCAAATAAAGCATCAAGATTCTCTACACTAGAATCATCCGCTGCACACAAAACAACACAATTCGACAATATTGAGGCAGGTCGCGCGCAATCATTATCAATGTCGCTACCGGTTGTCAGGCGATAATGGCCGGCCCATGTGGAAACAATGTGGGCGTGCTGTAAAATGACGTCATCGCTCACGTGTTTTAATGCATTCGTTAGGATATACAGGAGAGTTTCGTCAGGCAAATAACCTGCTGAGATCGTAGTTGGATTAAAAGAGAACACGAACACGCAAATTCCGTGACGACAACTACCCAGTTATTTCCTTGGGTACAGTATTCTAAAAGCCGAAACACTACAATACTTACATTCCTGTGTTTGAAAACAACAACGTACTACATGTAGTATTCTGACATACAAGGGAACTATCAAGTAATTGAGTTAATTTTCTGACTAAATTAAATGACCCAGCAGATGTTAACAAGGCGGACGTTGCATTGTGAAAGTATGCAAGACGCTCGCAAGTGATACAGTCACGCCATAGCATTTTAGGACATGGTCAACCAAAATGCACCACTTCACAGGCTTACTGCTCCATACAAATCTAACCCCATACCATTTGAAAGCCGTCAAGACTCTCAGAATTTCTTGACAATATAGTATTCACTATTCAATCAACCCACAGCAGTTCAAACATGTGTATATTTTTTTTAATGTAGACAGAGTAGAATAATCGACTACATAGACACTTAACATTACATTACAGTTGTATACGAAAGCCATCGTTTGTATTCACGTCGGTTGCTAAATTAACATCTGTCAAGCTGGCTTGTCAAGCCAGCGTCAGAACTGATTAGCCGAGACGAAGAGACGCGCTGCTCGGCCCAGTTACCGGCGTTCGACACTGTGTCGCAGCCAAAAACGAATTCGCGGAACTAGACGCAACGTGCGAGTTGTCGACTATTTAATATGTTATTTAAATATTGTCATATCAAAATAATATTATAAAATAATAATATGATGTAACAAAATGGTTGAGGGAATGTCCTTAGCGTTATCACATTGGCTGTTTTGCTGACGAGCATCAGTGTGCATACTCTGTTGCGCTTCTGATTCAAAGATATTATTACCATTGTAGATTTTGCGAACATTTGTCTGGATTTCCACATCGAAACCGTGATCTTTCGATTAATACCTGAGGAGACTCGTGTCAGGCTTTATTTTTCTGAAGCGAGTCCCCAAAGCATTACAAACTAACTTAAATAAACAACTTTCCCAAACTGCAAACTATAAAACATCCGAAATGTCACAATAAAAGCGGTGGCATTAACGTTTCATGAATGATAAATACTTTAAGCGCACAACTCCAGCGCCGTGCGTCGACTGATGGCCTCAAATTCCGAACACCGTTAATCCTGACTCTGTATCCTCGTGTGTGCATTCACTTGCATCCAAATGAAAATCCATACTAATATTATTTACAAAAATAACTTTGTCGGGCTGATTTTCATCCAATTTGGTACAGAGCAAGTAAGTAAAGTAAGTTTTAAAACCAAGAAAGCACATAAACAATTTTTCTTTGTTTATCATAAATCGAATTCCACTAAATAAATCAGAGAACGGATGGCGATATCAGAAATTTTTGAATAGTTTTGGATTTCTGGATCAGGTACCTACCACATTAAAACTACTGTGATCCTGGGAAAGCGCACAGTCCTGCTATTAATCCGGGAAAGGGACTTTCACATACATCTTCAAAGACCACATATTCGTGAGTAGGTGCAGGTAATTTTTGCCAAACCTACGTTACGTGTGGAACATTTTTCCTCACAATATCGGGTTCGCAACGAAAATAAAACCGTCCACCGGCCTTGCGGGATTTGGGCTAACCGACTATTTTTGATGCACTGTATTGTTCCTGAGTGCACTTACCGACGCGTTTCTATATTTATTAACAGTGTTTTCGCGTAAAATCCCAAGCGCGACCCATTTTTACTTGCTTTCTGGAAGTTTTACATACATGCATGTTATTCAAGACTTTTTGCATAGAAGTAAAAATTACCATCCTATTAACCTATTACTCGTCCCAAGACACGATAGCGAGCAAGCCTATTCTCATAATGGAATCAAATTTATACATCCAATATCAACTTAAAATAATGAATAAAATCCCATTCTCGGATTGTTATGTAGCCTGCACTCAAGGATAATTTAAAAACGACGGACATTAGCACGTACAATGAAACACAAAAATAAACTCGTCAACTTCTTGTTCATTCTAGCATAAAAAGACGCTATCCCATCCATATTCCAAAAATTAGCACATCAATAAATCTAGGGTCAACATTTACGACATTCACCCCGATATCACGCAAAATATCCGCCGGAATCGTTAACTCGAATCTATCTTTAGTGAAGTTATAAAAATATGCAATCACAGTAAGACATCTTAAAGCTATGACCACGTTGAAGTTAATGTCGATGGCCAAAGTATATTGTTGCTGTAAATAAGACGTATAAGTGCGTTCAAATAAAATATTAAATGCCTCAACACAAACTGTTATCATCATGATTATAGGAGATCCACTGCTGAACATTCTCTCTCAAAGATTCCTGGACCGTTCCGTTGGAAACGGCCTAAGTCCAACGACTTCTTGTAAACTTTATCAAATTGTCTGTCCACGTTGCCAGTGAACGTCACAAGAAATACCCCTATCAATTTGTCATGATAAGTCGTGGCTACACGCTTGTCTCGATTATTGCGATAATCAACGTCATTAGTCACTAGTGTGGACCCAGATTTAGTGATAAATAAAGAACAGCGGTAATGGATCTCAGACAAGCTGTTAAATACGAGAGATTTATTGACACAAACGCGCAAATACGAGACTTGTATTAAAACCGCTTTGATAATAAAATTATAATTACCATCGCGACAGCATCCTTTAATAATATATTGCTTCTAGAATATTCGTTGTTTTTATGATAATTTGTAGACAAGATTTTGAAATAGGAAGAAAAGAGTCCAAGGTTAATGCGACTTGTATTATTATGGATCGTGTTGCCGCGAGACTACTCCACTCATATGCCGCTGAAACATCTGTAAACCAGGATAGACACTATGACAACGAGTAGAGAAACAGCGAGTTTGGAAGTAAGGTTTATTTATTCTCAGGAAAGGGTCTAAGTTCGGAATCTAATGTTGGTGTCATACTTATCACCAACTAAAATAACAGTAACTGATTGAGACTGCGCTGAGTGCAGTTGTGGGCACAGATTATAACTTATCCAGCAGGAGACATGCTAGTGTCGTAATTTATATGTATAAAAAATATTTTCAAGGCTAACATGTGCGAATAAGACGCCAATGGTTTGTGTTATTTATACATGGATATAAAGGAAAAGTCGTGAAATAAAGCTGTCATGACTGGTTTTATTTAATGCACTGTTGTAATAGATACATCAATGTATATTATTATTAAAACACATTATGCATGCTATGTAAATACATAAATAAATTAATTAAATTTTAATGTTAACATACAATGTACGTAGTTTTAAACAGTAGTCAATATGTTTCAAATTGTTTTAAATTTCAATCCCATACCACCTTATTATAATAAAAGGAAAATACCGTCGAACAGAAACTACCTATTCGAAATAGGTACCGTTAAAATATATTGAAAAATAAAAACTATAAAAAGAAAACCAGGGTCCATTGTTACGAGGTGGCATTGTGTCGAAGTGGTGAACTATGCCATAAAACCGCTTCAGCCTTCAAGTCTACGCTGGCCTACTGTTAGCTGTATAGGCCTTTTGTATACGAATACCTATTAATGCAAAATGGCTTCGGGGCATTTGAAAATGGATAATAGAAAAGAAACAGCTGAAACTAAAAGCGTAGAAGGTTGTGAGATCCAATCAAGATGTGGGTGGAAACAAACACACATCACGCCTTCATACTTGAGAGGGTAAGCAAAGGTGCAACCAGAGTATCTTCTTTTCGTCATATGTGTTACGTCTCATGATGTAGTAGGCACAAATTTCTGGACTGGAACTAAGCAGTAAAACCTAAAATCACTCTTGATTTAGTTATAATGACATCCAAAGCTTTGTAACTGCCCAAAATAATTCTCCATTTTAATCATATAACTAATGACGTCTAGAGGCAGAGGTAATGACATAACAAATGAAATTCCACAAGTTATTTTGTTAGTTCATAACAAGCACGTAATCAATTTAATATAATGAATAATTTTATTAACCTCATCGCGTTGATGAAATTCATAATTGGCATTTAAACAAATTAACATAACACGGTTCTGTTAGGAGTTGACACTGTCATTTTCGTTACTGCAACATTGGAGTGGGAATTGGGGTAAGGGCTGGTGGAAGGCGATAAACGAAGTTAACTTCAGACGTGGAACAACTTGAAAAAATTTGGAAAAGTACCGGAAAAATTAAATCATACTGTCTAGTATTTATATTTACCTCTTTATCAATAAACTCTATAAAGTTTTAGTTACTTTAAAATGTCTATTAATACATCCTACCCTCCTAGAACGTGGCATAACAAACGCGACTAAAAGGTCCGTGTCGTTGAATTGTGACGAATGTGCTTGGTCGAGAGACCGACGAGACTCGTGTGTTAGTCTCCCAACTAATTGCATTGTAACAACACTCACTGTCGTGACGTGTTTTTGCCCCATTCTGGGGGGGGCTGTACTTCATAATAAACTTAATAAACTCCTTATTTTGTTAACGTTGTCAGAACTCCGCCATGTTCGGCCACCTAACCGCAACGTTGCGAGACAGTTTGCATAAAGTATATAGTCTTTGCTCAATAACTTTTTACAAGGCAGAGCTGCGGCTTGATAGTATTTTATAATTTTTTGTAGTAAGTACATAATATTCATTGCTATTCGTCGTTCGACTTGTAGAAGACAAAATAATGTATTTATAATAAGTGAACGAAGTTCATAAACGTCGAACATATTACGATCTAAGTATTTGTTATGAAATTCTCACTGGTCAGTCTCTCATATGCGAGGGGCCGTCTGGGTAGTTAGCACGGCAATGTCTCTTTCTACCGCCAAGCTGCAGTATGCATGCTGTTCTGTTCCACTTTGAAGGAGTGACGAGCTCAGCGGAGTGCCACGCAGTTCTTTGGAATTCAAAGTTCTGTATTATTTGCTACTGTTCATGTGTGGCCATACCGCTTACCATCAGGCCAGAGGCGTGCTGGTCTCATCGTTCAATTGCAATCTTCCCAAACAGAATTTCCTATCGACTTAATAGAGATTTAATTTAAATGAAACGTGACCAATAGGTGATGTCATACTATCTACGAAATAATTAATTATTAGAATCCTTATCTTTCTTAACTTCGATATATTCATTTCGTTTTGCCTGTCATCATTATATGTAGAAATCATTGTACTTCATATCTCTATATTTAGTAGAGTTAAACAATCCTATTTCTTTTAGACAAATTGCGACCTTATTCCTTAAAACACAAGACCCAACCAAAAATCCACCGCAACAAACATAAAAAAGAACACACTCGCGGATACGACACGTTCGCAAACCACAACACGACCCAAAACCAGTTTGAAATTTACCTCTAAAAAAAAACCAGTCGAAACCGGTCAAATGTATATTTAGCTTCATTTATCGTCCTGAGGGACGGCTGAGGAGTAACGATCCTCGCGTTCCCTAGGTCAGGGCGAAGGTCGGCCCGCGATCAATGAAGGTCAAGGGCGCGACGGGCGAGGGAGCGACAGGGTACTGAATATCTTGTCTTGAACAGTAATAAAAACATAACGTTCGAGTAGAGATGTCAGTTTTGGAGACACAGCTCTTAAAAGGTGTCGCTGTCACTGGAGTATGATCTAGTATGTTCGCCGCTACTGATATGACTACAATATTTTGCTGGTTGTAGGATATATTTTATATCCGCCTGGTTAGCGACCACCCGCCAATCCAAAAACAAAACCCGCCATAGTGGCTCACGTAAGTGTATCGCATTCCAGAATCAGCCTGTGTATATCCGGTTCCAACTGGCCAGCATAATTGTTATTGGCTTCCTCCAGTCGTCAAGCCGAGGGGAACGAGTATACCGTTCCCAGGTTCCTCTCGGTGTTGACTGCAGGACTAGCCGTTAAAAAAACTGGCCAGCATAATTGTGTGGCCGAGGGGTAATCATCTCTCGTTAGTCGACATTGTATTAGACTCCACTTCACTTACCATCAGGTGCAGTGACGTCACTTCGCTGTGCACGTATGAAAAAGCAAGATCCGGCCAGTGATTAAAATGCCATGCTGTAAAATGATATCTAATAAGTTGTGATCATATGCACGCTTAGTTGATATGCAGTGTTTTTTAAACTCAAAGATGACGCAACGAGCAGGCCACCAAACATATACACATTATACAATAGCAATGTTACTCAGAGTTAAATAATACACTGCATGCTAATGTAATGCGCTCGTCACCCTAATACATTAGATGTTAAGTCTCACAATACTAAATAATAACACCGGCTAGAAGTCCAGCAAATATAAATACGACATTGCACAATACTGTTTGACGGTAAAAAGATTTTCGCAAAGATGCAAACTGGTCAGTAAAAATGCATTGACCCTTAGACAATGCCGTATATCACGTAAATTTATACTATCATACGTTATCTATTATCAAAGGAGAGAAACGGCCGCAGACACCCCGTCTGGGAACCGGATATCCTTGTTACCAGCGCTCTATGATTTATATATTATACCGTGAAATATGGCACACACCCGTACACTTGGTATAATGCCAAACGCTGATTTATTATATTATGACGTAAAACATTTTACATTTGAAAAAATTTTAGACACTCGTGATGTACCGCCGTCGAGTGTAACCGGGTGTGTTATCAATATTCGGTAATTAGACTGGTGTGAATTTTGTATTCTGTGAATATGACGTCACCTGCGCGGTTCTTCGTAATACCAATTAGCTAAAACCTAATTTGTGTACTTTAATCAGCTGATTGCTGAAACAGTAGCGTTTCGGGAATTTAAAACGGATATATGACTTTATAGTTATAATGTGAAGGTTATTTATTTATACTACTGAATGTTTTTATAGCATAGACCAGAAACAATCTAGCAAGTTTGCCATTTTTTATAATGCGTGGGTAATTATGCAACATTCTGAATGAGCATTCATGACTTGTTCTGAATTGTTCGTTTCACTTGTATTTGTTGTTTATGTTATGTTTATATACGTATTTATATTTTATCTTTACTTGCGTAATACACCTACTTAGTGTCCGTACGTCACCCAGGGTGCCTCATTGAAAATCAGCGCTGCGGTATCAGACTGGTACTGCAGCAAGAAGCTGAATGAGGGCTCCCATTGTTGGCACAATAGGTATAATATATTTCTTTTTAATTTTATGTTTTTATTCTTTATTTGTTGTTATGTGCACGTTATACTGTTTGTGTGCAATAATAAAATCTTTCTTTTCTTTTTTTCTTTCTTTTCTTTTTAAATAGGTTATATGATGTTAGTGATCTTCATTGTCTCGTAAATACCAACAATATCAAAAAAGTTGTGCGACGGCATCGCATTAAAAGATGTAACAAGATGGAGGTTTGAGGATCTTATCTAGATACGGAGTCACTAAAACAATAAAGCTATAATACCATGTAATTCATATCACCCTCATGTTGTATGGGTCGACCCTGGTTATGTGGACTACAAAACACGGAAGATATTACAATAACTAAACAACAATATAGAAATCTGTCTGGTATAAAGCGGTAGAGCCATTGACTGCAAGCTGTGAGTTGCATCAATTGTGCGGCCATTCTGTACAAATTGGCAAATAAATTCGACGCTATTGGATGACTACGAGACGATAGACGTCTTGTATATGAGAGGTTGGGAGCGGGCCTATCTATTGTAAATATATTTTGCTAACAGTCAACCATATAATGATGTTACTGGAAATATAATTAAATCCAAGAAATAACTGAATGAAGATTAACAACCTATTATCGACATGACGCGCAGTGGCTATTCACTTAATTTTTAATGAAAATTTTTGGATGCGACATCTTCTTCAAATAACCAATCGTGCAGCTGTCTAAAACACCTTATTTCTTTATTATCATAAGGCTCTCGAAGTAGTTTCTGCATCTTTAACTACAATAAACATAACGACTCCAGCGCAAGGCTGAATTTTAGTAAAAACAATTTTACACAAACAACAGTTATCGTTAAGCTTAAGAAAATTAGTCTGTAGCAAGCGAACGATCGCCATCTTCGGGCAAGCCCACAATAAAACATTGTTCTGGCCGCGGCCCAAGAGATCGGAAACCCTCGTGTAATATAAAATAATTATCTCCCACGTACATCGAGAATAATAACTGTAGAGGCCGTTCAGTCAAACAACAATCTTTGTAGATAGCAGCCGCAGTGTTACGCAATGGGGTGCCTGTGCCGACAGGCGAAGATCGATCCTAACATACACGTATAATATGAAATAGACATCAAATTTTATTCTAATAAAGTTGTGTTGTCTACAACCAATTAGTCGGAATCACAACGGACAACGTTTATAATACATCATAAAATGTTGTATGTGTGCAGTTTTTTGTGTTCTTTAGTCAAACTTTTATTACTTCTATATAAAATATAAATACGACATGGTAATTTATTATTACCATACTAAATGGGTAAAATCTATTAAATTATTTTAATGTGGTACTTTAAAATGTTATTACTCTTTTTCGGTTTATATAAAACCGAAATACCAAAGAACTTTATCGTGTATACACGAAGTTCACAGTACTTTCGTCTCAGTAAGTAACTGATATTAAAATTCTGTGATAGTTATTCCGTACTTATCTAACTTAAGTGAAAGATAATGTAAGAATAGTGCATACACAAGAATTCCTTCAATATCAAATACTTGTGAATTCCACCAAACTACTTTAGCCCAGCGCAGTGGACAAGAGCTCAAACCTCTCAACAGTAGAGTAGACCTTTGCACAACAATGAAACTGTATGTACAAGGCTAATATTATTTATATTATATTATACATATTCTAGATTCTAGACATTCAATTCTATTATTCTACATGTTCGACCTTCGTTACAATGTTTCTATGTTGGGGCTAGCCATCCAGGGCTGCGGTTATGATACAAATATTACATCACACGAAGGCAATTCCCTTAGACGAAGAAAAATATAAATTGCTTTTGAAGAACAGAATGTTACAAAATAAAATAGAATAAAAGATGGAGCTTGTTAACCTAAACGGATTTGCGTATTGAAACGTCGGGAGAAAAGTATAATATGAAAATCGTGATAAAATCCGCAAAATAGTTTTATTTCTAATGGATTTGCGTATTATCAACAATTTCTCGGCAGACCAAAAAATATGTATAAAGTACAAACATTGACGCAGAGTAAGTTTTGAATGCTATACCAGTTTGAATGCTACCAGTTTAGAAAACAGAGAAAACGATTTAAAAACTGACAACCTCTTTAATACGTATTATCTTCTTCAATGACGTCATTACAATTATTGACAACAGCTATACGTCACCAATCCCCCGTTATATACCGCCACTGTTACCCCAGTAAAGCTTAATCACAAAGGATTTAAGTTGTCAAAACAATACACTCAGACATGAAAATTGTTCCCGACGGCCGCAGCATCGGGACGAGTAAATTCGAACTGTTCATAACAATCCTTTATTGCGTCACAGCTTACAAGCGCAGCCACGTCTGAGTGGCAGAAATTAATGAAAACTACACTGTTCTGTTTATAGTAGTTTGAGCTTCTACATTGCTGTTTTGTGGCAAAAGGCTCAAAATTAATTCAAATTATTTATAAATTTAAATTTGCTTGGTAGATTATGAGTTTATCGCATTCAGACATACACTGCGGGATTTTTTTCTCATAAATAATTTAATAATAATAATAATTTATTTATTTATTTCTCCAAAATCACATATAAAAAAAAAATACATTATATCTGTGTAAACTGGTGCCTGATCTAAGATTGCCTTGTGTTTCAGGTCACCAGGTCTCCACCTTCAGAACTTATTGTGCAATTCACAATGTCTGAACTAGGAGTGTGCATGAATATTTAGGGATTAAGCTACTAAGTTAAGTTACTAAGGGCAGTTATACACGTCAAATCGCTGCTGAAGGACCTCCATACCAAGAGAAACTCAATTGAACTTTCCATAATGGCAGATTTTCAATCTGTATACGACAATCATTACAAATAATATATCTGAACACGCTCTCACGTCTCTTCTATAATGCACTGGTTTACAAACATTGAACTCGAGATTACATCATTTCTATAATAGACACAAATAATTCTACGACCGATAGAAAAAAAACGAATTTATAGCGAACATTTACGTCGGTTCGCAGCGGTGTCACTGCCAAGGGGACTCTTCCGTCCATCTATCACGTCACTCTTTATATCAGTAACTTTCTAGTGTACCGGTGAAAAATTGTATCAATTACTTACTATTGTATTTTCGTAATTTTCGTTCATAAACATTTAAATTTGTTTTGACTTGTACTGGTTAATATTGATTGTGCTTTTTTTCTTTACAAATCCGGTATACAACGTGCTAATATTAAAATGTGAGGGACAATTTAACTTCGAAATTTTGAAACCTTGTTGCTTTTATTGATGATTTGGATAAGAATATGATTGCATATACTGGTTCAGGTAATACCATTAAAACTTATTTTGATCAATCACTTAAACAACGAATCACCGTTCACTGCTGAACGTATATCTCCCCAAGTAAGCAAAAGCACCCGGCCTTGAGCCACTCGCATAATTTAATGAATTTTGTTTATTTTATTTTAATCTCACTCGATAAAAACGACAACTAACGAATCGATATCTTATTAAATACATCATAAGTATGCATTTTTTCCACTTTGAATATCAATGTTTTATGAACAATATTCTTACAAACAACAATGAAAACTACTACGCCATGTTTAGCTTACCCATGCTAACAATTAATATTCCATGATACAGCCTTTAAACTCGTCTTTGTAGCGACACACACCCTTCTTTGAGTTTCTAGTCGAGTCAGCGGAACAGCGCGACAAACTCTTGGAATATTGATAGCATGCTCGGCAAAAACTATCGATCAACCATCTTTATATATTCAGTGCTAGAGACGAAAGCTTTAGGGTTACCGGATAATATAGGATTTATGGGGTAAGATGTAGAGACGATACCAAAAGGTGATATAGCTTCATTGTACCCAGAGCCATCTGCTATGGGTACCTAGGCCGGCGAAAAACAAGGTCAATAAAGTTACAAAATAGAAATGCTGTGATAACCAAGACAAAAACAAACGAGGTAAATTTTTATTTACCCAGGACAAAGAATAGAGTTACTAAATTCAAGCTTATTTCTGGTAGTCTTCTCGAAAATTATGGTTACGCTAGTATTCTGTATCGGTCAAAATATTATTTATAACTTTGATTGACTAAGGCTCCATTTCTCTGCAGTTAAACTTCGCAGATTCTATAATGTCTTGTTCCGGTAGTGTAACGTTTGTGGATTATAAATATGTCGAGTATTTTAATCATGCGGTATATTGAAAATAGGCTGTAAAACCACATTATTCAAACCTGTATATGTATTAACTGCCTCGGTGACTTATTGCCGCATTGCCAAATTATGGAAAAAGAGAAAAAAACACAACAGCAGCGCTTCGGTGTTCTATAATTTTCTATATTCTTAGACGCATACAGGTTCAAATCCCAAAGTCACACACCTCTAATTTTTTCAAATAAATCATGTGTGTATTCTTTGTGAATTTATCGTTCGCTTTAACGGTGAAGGAAAACATCGTGAGGAAACCTGCACATCTGAGAAGTTCTCTATAGGAATTTCGAAGGTGTGTGAAGTCTACCAATCCGCACTGGGCCAGCGAAGTGGACTAAGGCCTAATCCCTCTCAATAGTAGAGGAGGTCCGTGCTCAGCAGTGGGCAAGTATATAATACAGGACTGATATTATTATTACATATTAGACGCATACTGGACGGTAAAGGCCACTGCGAGTTTTGGTTGGTATGGCAGTGTGGGGTTGGGGATTAGAATGCACCATCACTAGGTACATAAACTCAACCAAAACTGAGGATAAAAATTAAGCTGTCGACATGCATTTCAATCAAGCAACCCTAGCGGGTGGAGAAAAAGGGGAACGCTCGTCGCAACTCTAAAAATACTCATGGCCGCGGAAGACACCGGCCTTCGGGATTTTTATATCGCTGCACTGACTCTTCTGGAATTATATCGTCTTTTGTTTATTGAGAGCTCATTGTTTGTAAACTTGTGTACCATTTTTGCTGTATTTCTGTATTGTTGAAGTCAATTGATTTCAGATACCACGTGGTATTCATTTAACGTATATAATGTTATCATAACATTGCGACCATAAAATAATTCCTCACATTTTTTTTACCAAATAAGCACATTTTCCTCTTAATTTTACATCAGCGCGAGAACGTTTCAGAAATATCCAGTTCTGTAAACAAGTCATCACCCAAAAAAGCAAACTTATTTCGAGACTTCTGAAAAATCATAAAAATATATGGACAATCAACCTTCCCAAAACGCGAACGTCCAAAACGGCACGCACTGTCTTATTCCGGTACAAAATAAAGAACCATCCAAATTAAATATGCGCGCGTTATTTACGGCCCAATCGAGAGGAACGATGAACCCTGGTTACGCAAAACCTATACACCTACCTCCCCCCTCCTCCCACGTGGTGGTAGTCTAAATGCAGAGACCAGATCCTGCCAACACGCGACCGCGAGGTTCACAGACCTACAATAGATTTTTAATAGGTAGCCGATAAACAGGGCGTTGGCCCAGCTCCAGCTCCGAGCCGAATGCACTTTGCGCGTTCACGTATGTTTGTTTGGGGGTTCGACGTTATCGTAAATCTCCAAATGGTACACAAATAGCGACCGATAAAAGGCGCAGAGGCTACTTGTAATCAATATTT
The DNA here is from genome assembly GCF_014839805.1 of Manduca sexta. Lineage (NCBI taxonomy): Eukaryota > Metazoa > Arthropoda > Insecta > Lepidoptera > Sphingidae > Manduca > Manduca sexta. Next base: position 632,253 of record NC_051129.1, read on the forward strand.
TATCAACACATCCAAGTCTACACGTGTAATAATACAATAGATCGAGTATCAAGCATACAAGATAAAATCCTGTCTACTGATTATAATTAACCTCCTCGTAAAAATCATGGACCTTAAGAACACGAACATAACAAGTTCGCATAATAAATGCGTTAATGTAAGCATCAACTACGGTGGTACTCCGATAGTAAGAAATTGGCCAAAGCGTGTCCTTGAGAATATCGCAAATATGCATTTTACAAGAGAGTTCATGATAATGAGAACATCGGGTGCATTAATGCATCTCCAGTTACCATCTCCGGTTCTGGGTATATTATTTCAAAGTTCTTCGACGTCTGTAGAGAATTTTACGTTATCACAACTAGTCCTTATTAAGTAACAGTAAAATAATAAAATAAGCCAAACTGATACTACTAAAGGTTATATTCAAAATTCTTTAAAAACAAACAAACTGGTTTGCGAATTTCGACAAGCCTACACCAGACATAAATAAAGCGATCGCGTCAATCTCAATTTGACATCGCCCGAAATAGCTGACAAGTCCCCCAAAGCTAGTGATCGACAAACGGCAATGCGTGTCAGTCGTGCGTGGTGCTCAGCGGCCAATGGACGTGCGGCGGATTAGGCGGGTGCGCACGCGCACTATTTAAAACTGTTATGTAGGCCAAGTCACTGGGTCGGCGGAGACGGAGCGTTAAGGCGCAAGAATCGTATAAAGCTTTTGTCATTTGATAAATTAATTTATTTTAGTTTCAGGTTTTAGCTTTGAGATAGTAACTTGTAATTATCAAGTCTGGGTGTTATCGTTATTATTATTGTAAACATGCAATTCGCCATCAGACAAATATTTATTTCGTTATATATATATATATATAAACAAACATCAGAGACTAGCGTAATGTGTCTTCAATCATCATGTTTTCAAAGTACATTTTAGATTTCAAGACTACTATATTACGCGGTATTATATCCACGTGCCACGTATATTTAATTAGCTTTTATATTGATTTTGATGACAAGCCATATCTATTGCTAGTTTAAAGTTCATAAGAAATGGCCTTATGCTATCACATGTCCTGCGTCAACATTTCCGCCGATGTGTTTCCTACTAAAATCGTCTTAATTATGTGGGTACTATGTATTAGTAAATATATTCTACAATATCTCTAATTAAAGTCTACGGTGGTATTACTGCTGACGGAATATATAGCGTTTACAGCCAAGCGACGTTTCTCTCATGTTATTCAGTCATATTTAAATATAATAATGATGTAAGCTGGAGTTGTCTATTAACACCTAAAAGCTAATTTAAAGTGCGTTTTAAAATATTCATTTATTTTAAACAAAACTCAATGTAAGACAATGCATCCCACGTTAAGATTTATTGGTTACGGAACGTTTTCAAAAACAATACTAATGATTGTGCCAATGATCCTCGCAACATGGTTTTAGAAAATTATACAATTGAGCTATTTATGTTGAAAACTCACACATTATAATGCATATTCTCAATTCCTAAACTTTACCGGATTTCAAGAATACTTTGCATTTTTTTTCATTATTAGATAGATAGATAGATAGATAAAAAAGTTTATTTAGGCTACAATTAACACACAGTATAACTTAAGATATAACATAGACAAGTAAGTACATATCCATTTGTGAGATATTGCAGCCGCAATCCGGGCCCCAGCTCAGCAATATGCTTTGCTCCAAGGAGCAAAACGCTGGTAATTCTTATTTTATTAATGTTGTTAGCGCGCTGGTGAGCTTTACAATAACCATAAGAACATTGGTTTGAGCCATGATTATTTCATTATAATTATAGTTATCTTGTTAGCGCCCTGGTAACGTTCACAATAACCATTAGAACATTGGCTTGAACCATGGGATGATGATATGAACATGTTGAAAGCTGAATCGCGTGCTACTCAAACAGGTTCACCTGGATGATCAACAGCACCCATGAAAACCTACACAATCAAGAAATCACTGTTCCGTTATTTATCTTTAAAGAAAAAAATATAGGAAGAGTGTATTTCTTTTTATTTCTTTGAATAACGAGACGAGCTTGCCGTTCGCCTGATGGTAAGCGATACGACTCCCCATAAACAGTAGAAACACCATCCAACACCTTAAATTACAAAGTAATGTTTGATATTCCAATACACTAGACATCCTAAGACATGAGATGTTAAGTCTTATTATGTCTTGTAGTTACACTAGCTACAATTTCCTTCAAACCGAAACAACAGTGACTACACACAGCTGCTTGCCGGCAGAAATAGACATTGCGGTGGTACCTACCTAGACGGACTCTCACTCACATATGAGAAACCATCAATTTAATCGTGAATGATCGTCGTAAGTTTAATCGTCTCTCCATGAAATGAAGAGGTTCCGACCCGAGTTCCCGTCATTCCCTCCCCTTAACAGCGGAGTGCGAAATGTCGGCCAGGTGGCAACCGGCGGCCGGGCGGCGGCCGGCGACCGACGTCTATTCTCGGCGCGGTCTATCGCTTTCAGTTTCGATTCAGACGCACTAATGACGTCCACAATTAGCGCGCCGCTTAACTATATTTTAACTCTAAACGTTCAACTCGTTCTTCGCGATTTAAGTTTTGTTTGAGTTCATGTGCATATTGGAAATGGTCAGTCTTATGGCCGGATCTTTAGAATATATAAGTTGTAAGCTGAATCCTAAAATGTTATGTGATACTCAGACTTGTTGCTCTTATTCAAATGTATAGATGTTAAGTCTATGAGTCTAATGTAAGCAGCATTGATGATTGTGCACCCACGGTTCTCCGAGCATTTACTAGGCCTGGTGTGCGATTCTTATATATCCGGCCATTGTATATTTTATATCCGGCCGAATAACGACCACCATACACAAGGTGTTAAAACGCACTACAGTGGCCCGTATAAGTGTCTGTCGAGGTACAATCATTTCTCGTCAGTGGACATTCTATTGGACTCCCCTCCACTTACCATCAGGTACAGTGGGGTCACTTTGTCGTACCCGAAAAAAAAAACATTAACCTTGGAATAGAATCTCGGTAACATGTTTTATAGCAATAGTAAACTGCTAATAGACCATTGAGGCGATTAGACTATGAAATATTTTACAAAGCAATTTCAACCTATTTACTACAATTTTAAAATTCATTTTCGTTCATGCACGTTTCGACTTATGAATGGCTTACGCTATATAAAAATGTTTAATTCTAAAACCCTATAATAAATATTTATCATCCCACCTGCGCTAGCGCTTGTAGTAAACATTATATTTGATCGTTTAACGGAAAAGTGAACGTAAACAGCTACCGGAGACGTTACCAAGGACATTATTAATGTATGGCAACTCTACGATTTAAGGATAATTCTAACTTGATTTAATTTAATAGTGCGTAGAAGTTATAATGTACCACAGTGGACATAAAACATTTTTTAAATCATGTTTAGAAGTGTTAATCAAATCGCTTTAAACCATCGTGAAAAACAAGCAGTCCGCCTGTCTTCAACGGCAAAAAGTGTAATGAAAAGTAAATAAGGTTTCTTTTTGTAGTAGCAAAAAGTTGATTATAGTAGGCATTCATATAAAGAAACTCTACTTGCAATACTAAGCAATACTTAAAATGAAACACCTCAATAGTGACTTCATAGATCGTAAAAAAAACCATCCAATCAACACCGTACGAAAACATCATTATCACATACATGAAAATATCGTGTGCGACGCCTCGCGGCGGCATTCGGCGCACAAGTGGCAATTATTATCGTAATTGCATCGCGGTTAACACTTTCAGCGAGTCATTTAGTTGTTAGTTTCCTAATTCAACCGCTAAACACGTTTCAAACGTTCAGTAACACGAATCATCACTTAATTAATGAACGTGATTCGTCAAAGAGAATTAATTCATGAAATAAATTAGTTCGTGCACGATATGGTACAATTTGTTCTGTTTTTTAATAATTAGATGACGAGACACAAAAGTTGCGTCGTGAGAAGCGCTACGAGAGCTTAACAGGTGGTAAACAGTGGAGTAATCGCCCAGAACGTGCGAAATATTATAAACAAGAGAGCTCCGCATGTCAATAGTTCCACGTCCAGTATATACAGTACTCTTTTCCTAAGACACTCCATGTCAAGTCTTAATATACTTAACAATTACACTAGTCACAATATCCTGTTATGTGTATAATGTGTTAACACAACAGTGTTGCTACATAAAAATGACGCGTGTTGGTTGGTCCTATGTTCGGATTTTGTATACAATTCTATATATAACATCAATTAGAACGAAATATAAGACCTTCTGTGAAAACTGCATTAAAATTTGTTATAAGATGAGACAATATTTTAAATATTGCAATGTGCAGGAGTAGGCGTGTGTTGTGTTGATCGCTTCATCTATTTTTTTCGCACGCACCGCAATTCTCGAAGACGTCACGTGCTTGTATTACACCTATTTTCTGGTTTCTTGACATTTCCCTATTGTACCGAAATTTAAAGCCTTATAACTTGTCGATTGTTTACCCTTATTTTATCAATATTTCCGTGTTAGAAGTTATATATTTTTATTAACGTTAAGAACAAAAATAAGTCAAATACCGTATTCTAATCATATCTTGTTTTAGCTACGCATAAAATCAAATAGCTCATCACTGTATTAAATATTTGCAAATTGATAGCCACAGATATGCCGGCTATATGCGCCGGTACAACCGCATTACAGAACCTGGACAAACAGGCAATTTTGCTAGTCAGTGAAATTGCCAGATAACCTCAATGTTGCGAAGTTAGCACAAGTTATATTCGTAAATATGAAATGTAAGCCAATGGATGACGCGAGATTACATTATAGATTTAACGAGAGCAGTAGAAACGCGTTAAATGTCAACGAAGTGGGCGGGTTGAGCGTGCGGCTGCAGAACCCACGTTATGCATAGGGTTATTTCAAATGAACTAGTGACAACATTTGAGAATAACATGTGTAAAACTGTTTACTGTAAGGCAACATTAAATTTAAGTCTCAACAAAATTTTATTGCGATTTTAACAAGTATTTTGTAACGGAAAACAGATTGGCAGCATAGCTGTATTTGTAGTTTAAATGTTAATAAAATATTATAAAATGTAATATATGGTCGCCTAGATGGACAAATTCCTAGCTTGATAATAAGCGACAACTTTAAAAGCCTATAAACAACAGCAGTAATACTGAGATATATCATTTAATTAATAAACTACACTACGACCTGCTTGTCTCCTTATTTAATGTATAAAAATAAATATTTTACTTTTTCCGATAGCTAAATAAAACAAATTGAGGAAACATCTCATTTCGTTTAAGGAAAAGGTACACAAAAACACATCAATATCATTGTAAAGACAGTAGCTAAGTTAACTGCGCAATTCCAGCAATCCGACACAAATAACCCATAGAGTTTGATGACAAAAAACAGATTTTTACGGGCAAAAAATTACTTGGAACGTTTCCTACATTTCGCATTACATGTTTATAGTTTTTGGAGCACATTCGACATGTGAATGAACTCTTTAATTTGTTACGATAAAACATGCGCTCGCGCGCGACCTTGCCCGTTAAACTGATGCGAAAACGGACTGTGATGTATGGACCTGTTTGGTTTGAAATGTTAATTTTGTTTTGGTTTTCTTTGAATACGGTGAAGGTTGGTATAAATTTAATATTTTCTCTTCATTCTTCGGAAAAATAAAAACCTTTTCACTTAATTTTGGGAATGCGTGAAAGTCGAAGCCACAAACGAATTCATAAATTCTAGCCGAAACAGACATAAATCAGTACTCCTAAAAGTATATTGTCCAACATTCACGAAATTACTTTTCATGCTTATTGAAAAAGAAATCGTGAAAACCCAAGACAAGTATTGTATGAATATTATTAAGAATGGACTACCTTTTCACAATTGCGACAATAAATCATCTCTTACATATCTCGCCTTTGAAAAACTAAAATTACATTTTCTTACGAAGACATAAATTTTTACAACACGAAATATTTCGCAGAATCAATGTACTGGCAAGTCGGGCGACCCAGACTGGTGTGATGAATTACGACATACTTCAATCACTCTAAATCTGTCTCTATTCGGGCACCACAATGTGACATTGCACCTGATGGTCATTAGAAGGCAGTCCTAGTATAATACGTAATGAGCACAATTACGCCAATATATATTAATTTATTATAGAAAAGTTGTTAACAGATGTAATACTGGTAAGATATTTACCAATCAATAAATTTTCACAATGTTTCACGACTACGTGTATGATACACAGACAATATATTTCATTTATATTGTAATAATTGAATATTTAGGTTCGAATACAGAGTCGGGCAAAGTGATGTTAGGTTTTTCTGCTCAGTTTTAGTCCGGAGTTTAGAATTTGTGCCCGATATGGCGATAGGCTTGTCCTCTACCACATAATGGGACGGAATACAAAAGGGAGATAAAGTCATGATGTATTTTTTAAAACAATAAGCCAACACATTCTCTGCAGATTCCACAAAAATACTGGCTATTAGAAAAGCATGTATTGTGACTACATGTTATTTGGTTATCGGAAAAGGTATATAAATAATGTCAAAAAATTGTATTGACTCGAATTCAAACAGTCTAATTTGGCTTTATAGATTTCGTTCCAACTCAATTTGTTTCTTATCCAATTCTGATATACTGCCTACCGATTTAAAGCGAAGGCGTACCACTGATTGCTTATTGTGAACAAGAGTTAACTTCACGCTTATTAACCGTTTATTCCAATAACCAAGTTCAGTGAAAAGCCTTTGTGCAAACTCAAAGACAAAGGCACAATCAAACGTTATTTTCGTGGCTTCGCTCTTTGTAGTAGCGATCTTTGTTACCATGGGTTCAACTTATTACAAACAAAGCTTTTGTCCCTTTAACACTCCGCCTGTGTGAAAATCCTTTTCAAAAGTTCGACTGAGGACTTTTTCCGTATGTTCAGTAGACTACACGCTAATCCAAGACTTGTACTTTCATTTGCCAAATTAGTCTGTAATGTCTGTAATACTTTCTTTCTTTCTTTCTCTTGTCTTAGTCTGTTTAGCTTATTTACTCATAAGTACATACGGGCTACTTAATGCCTTAGGCTGTCTCTAATGTCTCTTAATCTATGGTTTGATGATGCACAAATAGGATGAAGCAGGTTTATATACCTCTAGAATTAATTTTGTGCTTTAGCAGTAACATTAGGATTTTTCTTCTGATAAATAACCAAAACGTCTTTTTATACTTTTATTTCTATACCTATTTTATAATAACCGTGGGATATAGAATACAGATCTAAATGTCAGCAAACAAACACAGGAAACGCCAATACCATATCTGCCAAGAAGCTAGATTGCTTTTATATTATTATTTTTTATAAATATATTATCACGTCAGTTAGACATGTCACTAAAATGTCTTTGACAAACTATAGTTGGCTGAGAAACTTATAATAATTGTTGTTGATGCAGAAGAGATCAGAAAGCTAGATCAGAATTAAGTTTAGAGCACAACCAACAAGGTCGCGTAAATAAAATATCCGGAACAAAAAATCGGTATATTTTACATAAAAGCGATCACACACGTCCGCCAGTGCATCTCCGGTGTTGTCAGTCATCTGTCACGCAATGTTTATATTAGACGACACGAGTGGACCCCTACCATCGCACTGGGCACATAATATAACCAAAGCAATAGAAACTAATTAACAGCCAGTAAATACACATTATAAAAGAATTTCTACATTTCCCGAGAGAGAGAGTTTTAGGTCAAACCTAAGAAAACACAAATAGAGGTTAGAAAATAGATTAGTGAAACGTAACTAAGAAACAAGAGTAACATAAAATTACATACGAACAGAATTCTAACAAAATTGCCTGATGAAACAAATAATTTTATGTGGCATTCATCAAGACAATTGTTAGACTAGAAAATTTTATGTTGTATTATTTTGTAGCAGTAGCTCAATGCATATTTTAAATTATAGACAGCCTTTAAAAGGCAGATAATGAGGAGTCGTGAATGAAACGGAAGACTACGGGTTCTATCCCAGCTATGAAACAAATGTGTATGCAACTATATTGTTGTCTTGGTGTTATGAAATACAGAACTACGTAGTTAATACCCACAATATTCCACTTATACTATGGTGTGTACAGACTTAGCAATATATTTTTAATACTGAACTAATTAGATCACAAAATGAAAATCATATAGAAGGTGCAAGATAAAAAAAAACTTCAAAAGATATAAAAAAAATCTCCTGGGATGAACATAAAATTACTAAACTAATTATACAAAGTATATTAGTTAAAATAAAATTTGCTAGTATACACCATGTCACAAATGAATCACTCAAACGGAACAGCAAATGCCTAATCTAAACGGATAATCTTACGCCAACACGTGTTCACTCATCACAACAAAACCTAACATCAGCACATACCTTGAGCTGTGCCAGCATTTTCATACTTAGATTTCAACTTGGCTGCAGTGGCTCTCGCGTCGGACCTGACAGTATCCGTGGCTGTTGTGGTGTGTGTGGTGGTCCTGATGGAGAGCGTGGTTGAGAAGGTGGAAGAGAGTGAGGAGCCGAGGCCGAGGCCCAGCGTGGTACGGTAGCGGCGACGATACATGGCAACGCGGTGTGAACACTCCGGTGGCCTGCAAGCGACTGACGGGTGCGTAGGCGCACAATCCGGAAAAGCGACCGCGATTTATAATAGCACGCGAAAACTGAGCACCCGATGAACTATCAACTGATCGGTGGTTTGGGATTCGGGAAAAATATTATTGAAGAGGAGTTTACAATGTTCAAAACATCAATATATTTGTCTGTTCGAAGACGTATACAAGTTCTTATGAATGATTATAATTGTTTACTGCTCAGAAAAGTCGACGCGAAAATAAATAAATAAGCCAAAGCTTAGATAATACACATCATATTTTAAAACAACTACATTTTAGTAAGTGAGCTATCATATTGAACACTTGAGGATGAATTTTAATACGGGGAGTATTCGTATCGGAATAATTCTATAATTTTGTTTATATTATCATTGAGCATGAAAAAGCCCCCTTCTAGGCGATAACAGTGCCCGTTCTATATTCTCATCTAGTGTAAGTTACTAATTTTATTGAAGTTATTTGAACATAATTAAGATTTTACTATCTAGTCCAAATTATGATACCGAACTGTCTGCCAGACACGCGAGAAGATAATATAATATTCGTTGTATTATTAAGCTGAAACAAGAGTTAAGCAAATACTTCAGTCGTTTCAAACAAAGCCCACTGTGTCTCATTCAGGACAAATATGTCCCAGGCGTTTCAAAATTCTATTTATATCATCCGTGTCAAATATGAACATGTGTATTTTTATATATTTCGACGAATATTAACAAAAACTAAGTAACTTGTAACTTGAAATAGAAAACTCGATAAATTTTAAATTTAATTTTTATAAATCATTTGACAACATAACAATAAAACTGGGCGAAGCGGACAGTAATTGCGCTTCTGCTTACCCTTTCAGAGATAATAGCGTCAGCTTACATTATGTTGTAAATACAGAATATAAATAGAATTAAAAAGAAACATATATAAAATCAGTGTTGAGTAGAAAGTGCGCAGTGGATGTGACGTTACGTTTGACGTTTACATAAAGAAATAAATGAAGCTACACCGGCTGCGGATAACCTGTGACAGACAGACAATGAAAAAGGTTCAAAATGATAGATTCGCCGCTCCGACGGCTTTGACGTTAACGAGTGAGGGGAGAGGGAAAAACATAAATCTATCAATGTTTCAGGTTGTTATATCATAATCCTGAAAACTGACTACAGAGTAAAACACATCAACATCATCCCTCTGTAATGTAGGGTCCGTATAACATTTCATAGAATGGTGCAGAAACCATTTGTCTCTATTTTGCGACAAGTCAACTGACATCAACCCTCTCTATCAAGTCCTACGCAAATTGTATTAGAAAAACCACGCAAAATGCCCCATCTGATATTTCCATCCCAGGATCTACCAGTCCACAACCCACATTTTATACGCTGCGCTCGAATATAATAGGCTGTATGCCTATTTACCATAAATAGGTCAGTCAAAGCACATAGAAACAATGAAGAGTTCTCGAGTGGAGACCACGTACTAGCAAGGCGTAATGTAAAACGTCCTTGTATAAGATGGACAGATAATTTGATAAATGTCGCAGGAATACGCTGGATGTAGACCGCTTTTGCCAGGTCCGTTTGGAAATATTTATCGAAAGCCTGTGTTCAGTGGACATAATGAGGCTGATCATAGTGATGATGAGGCCGTATCAGTGGCGGAAAGTGGCATTTTCCGAAAGGAAACCTGACACAAGGTATAGGTACTAAAATGCATGAAAGCGATCTGCAAATCGTTGTAATGACAATTAAATTCTACATAAAAGGAAGCAGGCAAGAATCGGGTTATATAGACCCTTCCCCACTAGGCCATATACCATCAAAACGAAGTGTATCAGTAGGCGTGGCCAATATAATTGCATTAATATACATAATATCCCCATTATCTACGAATACGTCATGTTATCAGTAACGTGCACAACGTAATTACACTATTGAACCGTCAGTTTCCTCGACATGAGCCGATTAGTTCGTGTGAAATCGTTAATCTGGGGATTATCGTTTGATTTCTAAATATGTACCTTGTTAAATCATGTGTGGTAATGTTGATTCGGTTTGTAGAATTTGAAAACAATAATTTTGAATAGTGTATTATACCCATGGGCGGATTTGTAGTCCTAGCCGCTCTAGGCCCGAGGCCATGTGCCGCCGTTTTCCCGCACCCAAAATATTGATTTAGGAAGATTATAATCATAAGAAACGCGAGCCTTTAATACATTAAGATACTTTGCATTTGAGTTATTTCTTGTAATCATAAGTGTTTTTTTTTTGGCCTAATTTGTAGCCCTTATCGTCTGGCCGCCCTAGACCCGGGCCTACTGGGCCTTAGGGCAAATCCGTCACTGATTATACCCATAGATTAATATATCCTTTTGCCGTCACGAATAACATTTTACTAACCTGTAAGCAACTGGCATCCTCGAATCGTTCTGAATAGGTAAAACCAATGACATTTTAGAAATAGACGCGTCATACCCTAACAAAATTGCACATAAAAACAGCAGAGTATTTACTATAGTCACAGCCCTTGCGGCTCGCATCGATACGGCCCGAGCGAGCCCGAGTGGTTCCGAAGGGGCCCGAGCGTCGACCGCCCCGTCACCATGACAGTCGAATGAAATGCATTTATTAGTTTAAAAATAAGTTAAATAATGTATATTGATTACTAACGTATGAAATGAAACGTTTTTCATTCACAGTTGGAGTATAATTTGTACATCGTCTAAAAACACAGGAAGGCATTTTATTTATAAAAATACAAGAAGTTAGTAAGCCGACTAGCCGCGACAGTGGTTGGAGTTTGACTAAGTGAATGTCGGGCAGTTACCTTACTTTCGTCTTGCCAGTATTGAGCTCGGACAACGTATCTATGTAATAAAAACATCTTAGGGTAAAACTTCATCGTGTACTTCGACAGTTAAATTATGAGCAAGGTTATGTCCCGTTGTGAAGAACACTGTTGACATTATACTTAACATCTAATATCACTGAATGATAAGTGAAGTTAATTGCCATTTAGTCTTGTAATTCAAAATTCTAAGTGTTATCGAGTATGGCGCTTACCAGATGATGATTAGATGATCGACTGACTCATCTTATTGCATCATTCAGAAAAAAATGCAGGTAACAGTAACTCACGAAGACATCACATACGCAGCGACATGCTTTGCTTTGTGTTCCTAGAATGTTACGTCTACAATAGATAAAGCACGTATGCGGTAAGTTACTGCAAACGAAAAACCGTTTGGTATGGAACATGATATCTTTCGTTAGCTCTCAGCAGTGGCGAAGGGTCAATATAACTCGATTCCTGTCGGCTTCCCTTTATGTATAACTTCTGAAGAACCTAATTATATTGAAATTAAACTAATTTGCGGATTTTATCGCGGTTAGTTTTTTATTTTTCTCCCGACGTTTCAAAGACTTTGCAGCCTTCATGGTCACGGGGGGACTGAAGGCTGCAAAGTCTTCGAAACGTCGGGAGAAAAATAAAAAACAAAAAACCGCGATAGAATCCGAAAATTAGTTTAATTTCAATGTCTAACATTCGCGTAAACATAAGAAATCATAACCTAATTATAATCGAAACGATTTGCAGACACCATTTATGCATATTAGTGTCCATATGTTGTGTCGGAGTCCCTTTAAGAAAATTTCACCATTCGCCACTGGTTCTCAAGGTGGCCAGCGCAATGGAGTAGCACGCAGTACTTTTTAATTCAAAGTTCTGTAGTGTGTTGCTTCTTTTTACGAGCAAATGGCTTACCACCAGGCTCTTCTCTTCGGCAAAAAATTTAAAAAAATATTGAAAAACTGGTTGAAACTCGCTTTTAAGCTATAATGGAAAGATGTTGCCCAGAAAACCCAGGAAGAGTATCAGTTGCAACAAAATTATCACAGCTCCAACTACGTGAGTTATTGATCCTTGTATAGAGGTCGTTTTCAATATGCGTTCCTCATCTAAGGAGAATTTTTATCCAAAATTTTCTAAACGTATAAGATCGACTCTGAAACCGAATTTAAATATGCTATTTCGTCTCAAGATGGATTGAAATAAAACGGAGTCGTCAAAAATTTATTTCCCTCGTAACGTTTCGTTTTGTGCAATCAGAGGTCACTCATAAAATGAAAATGGTTATTGTAGTAGAATAAATTAATTTTTGTATTGGCGCAACAAATTGTTTAAAATAATTCAGACCAATCAGAACAGTATAAGTTCATTTAAATTATACTTAATTTTTCAAGTCGCTGCTCGTGTACTGTTTGAACTTCTAGCCTCATTACGTAAACTCAAAACGGCGGCAAGTAATTATATCAAAATCAAAAAACATATTTGTAGAACTAGTTGAATGTTTTATTGCTTCCATGATATTATGATGGCGACGCGTATACATATGAGATTTTATTAGGTCAATTGAGAGGTCCTGGTTCGATACTCAGGTTAGACAAATATGTGTGGATTTTGCTACTAATATGTATTAACCAAGATTGGAGCCTCCACAAAACGTATGTAGATATTAAGCAGGGGTAAGTTGTAAAAACTAAAACAAATACCCTTGGCGAAAAGTGGTGAAGCCTTTGTTATTCATGCATGATTTTTGGCACATTATTAACAAAGGGGAAAGACGAATATTTGGTTTCATTTGTTAACGCAATATCAAAATGATATAAATATGTTTTAAAAAACCATATGTAGAATTACCCACATAATTTCAGGGTTGAAGGACCACACTTTTACAAAAATGTTGAAGAAATCATTAGTTAGTTTTGTTAGCTAGTTTTTACAACCTCTTCTGAGTGATTCACTCTTATGAAAATATGCATTTGAATATCTCACATAGCATATAGCCTCATTAGGGACCAAAACCAGGTCTATTCGTTCCAGTGATAAATAAATCAGCAAAAGACCATAGACAACAAAATGTTACATAATCAAATCAATATATAACAGGTTTCTTATGTATATATAAATTGAGCATTGTACATCCTACACAATTGATAACCATATAAGAAACAGACTGTGCGTGTGGATGGACACAACAATGAAACCATACAACCCCTAGTTAATCCTCAGTCAGTACCTAGTTCAGTCTCTTCAGAGAACAGAATATATACATATTGGATCTACTGAGGGCAAATTACTTTTATTATTCTTATTTTACGTATGAACCATAGCTTTAGTAAAATACTTTTTTATATGTAGTGATTCCCTAAATATATTAAACACCTTTCATGCTATTGCTGAAACAAGCAAAACTTGATATAAAATAAAAATGAATGCTCAAATACAAATCCATATCTACAAATAAAAATGTAGTAGAAAAATGAAAATCATCAGACGTTTTAATAAGATCAAACATAAGCCAATATGTGACCATAATCATTTCAGTATTACAAATCAACACAATAATGTTCAATAGTTTATTACTGAATATTTTTAATATGTTATGAATATTATAAATATAAAAGTTTATGATATGTATGGATATTTATATGTTTGTTAAACATGAAACAACTGAATGGATTTGGATAAATTTTGGCACATGCATAAACTAAGTCCTGGATTAACCCATAGACTACTTTGTAACATAGTATTTTGCCCCACATGAAATAAAAGAAAATTTAAAACAGAAATTTGATATTGATAGCACTGGCGTGATAAAGTGTTTTAGTGACTTTTGAAGCGGGAAAGGCTTTTCACATGAATGAAGCTGCAAATAGTTGCTCATATCTAAAAATAAATGATTAATTTTGGCAATGTGTATTACAATACGGTAACAGTTCTTTTAATGGGGCAATAGTACAGGGCAAAAGTTATATACAATACATATTCTTATGCAAAAAATCAATAACATAAATCATTTCTTAACTTCATATTAAAATATGCAATCCTTAAATTTGTACCTTTAGGTACCTATTGTGTAAGATAGGATGCAATCATTTAGTAAAGTATAAACAATATTGTTTTACTATACAAACACTGGCTTCAGGCAATAGTACTAAATTGAGAATTATTAGAGCAAATGCAGCTAATAACAACCTCAAATAGAGTCCAATTAGTATGTTTTCTATACCTAACCTGCAAATTGTTATTGAGATATTTTTTACATGTCTAAGTAAGTCATTTTACCAGCAATTATCAAAACAATAACTGTAATTTTCATTTATTAAATCACACAAGTAAATTCAATGACATCACAATTAAAATTGAACTTGAATAAATTTTCCCATGTGTCATGAACATCTGTCATTGTTTACATTTAAAAATACCCAAATATTTTTGGCAGACAAGAGTATTATGAAAACAGAACTCACCGTTTATGGACCAGATGTGTGAGGGCAGGGAGTGTGCCGCGTACACCCTGCCGAGCGCCAGCGACGGCCCCGGGACCGGCCCGGTCTCTTCGTTGGAGCTGGAGTCTGTGTCGGGACTCGCCGCCGCCGATGCCTCGTAGCTCTGCGAGTTCGGAGGGATGGCTATGGCCTCATGCGAAGCGTGCAGGTCCGGCACCGACGACAAAGACCTCGCTCGCTGTCTGTCGTTCGATATCTGTATGCCTGGTATCGCACGCAGGAGGCTAAACCCGGCGCCGCCGGACACCACGTCCGAGCTGGAGCTCGTCGAGAATGTCCTCGCGCGAGGACTCTGGCCCCCGTTCGCGGTGCTCGCCTTTGCGCCCATAGCGACTCCGTTACGCAAAACTCGAAGTTGTCATACACAGGATTTGTTGATCACGAGCACACGCGCGATACGACCAACGCACCGGCCGAACACATCGTACGGAACGCGGAAACAAACACGGTAGCCGAGATAACAAACACTTACAAAAGACAAACAACAGAAATGTCGCGGAATTGTAAACAGCCTTTGCATGTGCCCTCCTGCAAAATTTTGACAGAATACTTTTTCAATATATATTTTTAATGATTTTGCATGGTTGAGAGTATGAGACTTTTGAGATCACTAAATAATCACTTGGTTTTCAAGCGCTATTTCCGAGCTATTACAATCAATTTACTTTTATTTATTTATTTATTAGCACTGCCACATTGTACATATTTTTAATAACATATTTTTAATACTTTGTATCATTGAATCGTGCAGAATTATTTTATCCTACTAATGTTATATTTTATAAATTGTAATGGCTAACAGTAAAATAAAAGTGGTTACTATTTTAGTGTTCGCTTCTTCTTTACTTACTTTCATTTAACTTCTTTGTGATAAATAAAGCTAATCTCTAAATTTATCTTTATGCTTAGAATTTTGAGAGTGGAGATTTAAAGTAAGTAAGTAAGTAAGCAGTAAAGTAGGTAATGAACAAAAGTAAGTCTTTCAGAAATAATTGCCTGGCGCCGATCTCGGGACATAAACGTTTAAAGAGAAATAATTATTCATGGGTTAAGTAATCGCTGTTTAAATCTTTTTTAATAAAATATTTACAAAATAATAATATTTCAAGAGAGATGACGCTACGTACGGTAATATTATGTACTACATTGTATTTTTGAGTATCTACTTTGTTTCAAGCAACGTCATCTGTCAAGTGTCATTGTCAAATTTGTCATACAGGTGTTTTATGAGGTGTTTGCTGTGTTGTGAATCAAATTCGATAAAATATTTATAAAATAATTACTTTTATATCCAATTATTCCTTAATACCTAAGTCATCATGAACAATCCAGCGATGAATTCAGCAACTGTGAGTTAATTGCTAAGTTTATTTTAATGAGCATCGTCAATTGTGTTTAGTAAAGAAAATAATACAATAAATGCCTTTAAATTTATTTTTGCAATATGTTAACAATACTTATCCTTGTCAGCTGATTTATTAATATCAGTGATCATTAAATATAATTTCTAATATATTTTGCGCCAATTGTCCATTTTTTGCGCCCATAATAATTTTATATTACTACTAGTTACACCCATATTTGATCATAAGATTGTTATCGTACACTGAAAACACATTAAATGCAGCATGTTTTGATTAACTATCTTAATAGTTTCATTAGAAATTATTACTTATAGCTTTTTTATTAAGAAAGGAATGCAGGACGGGGTTTGAATGTCACAGCAATCTATGGGATGTGAAAAGGAATCTGTTGACTTGTTATGGATATGGTACAATGTATGAATGTCGTAGTGCGAGAGGTAAATATGTAAGTTATTGGATAAAGAAGGGAGGAATACTAAAGGAAATATAAATAGGTTTTATATCAGAATTTATAAAAAAAAAAGGAAGTAGACAAAGATATGATGGCTGTATGAAATGTGTGAAGGCATGCTGTTTCTAAATAAATCCAGACAATAGCAGTATGATTAATAGCTTATTATGTTTTGTTATAACAATATTTTAATTATAATTGGCTCCATCCATCCTAGAAGTATTGCTTTGCACGGCTTGGCCTGAAGTAGTTGTGTTCCTTCCGCTACTTACAGCCCGGTGTGCCGCAGGTGCCTCTACTGGATGACGACACCGTAGCCTTCGGTGAAGAGGACAATGCTAACAAACAGTTTGTGTAAGTTGCACATAGTAGAATTTACTGTGTTATATTTTCTGAGAGCTTAGTATATTTATGTGTATTTTACTTGTTGCGAATGAAAATATTTTTATACAAGACTGACAATTGATCATGCAGATTTTGTTTTATGGTAAATGGTGATCACTACTTACAAAATATGATATTGATATATCATATTTATTTCACAGTAATATATTTTTAAATGATTTTAAAAGTAGCAATCTTCAGGAATATATTTCAAGTATTATAAGTACTTTCTAATGACTTTTCCAGGCATCCATACATAGTATTCTTCCACATGGTGTTTCGTTGTGCAGCGCTCGTCGTGTATGTGCTGTGTAACTGGTTCTCTGACTCCTTCATTGCAAGCTTTGTGCTGATTGTACTATTACTCTCGGCTGATTTCTGGACTGTCAAGAATATAAGTGGTATGTATTTTTTTGGAAATAATTCACATTTTTATTGGCTTATGTTGCTATTGTTATTGCCAATACTATTGATACTATTCATTGATTTCATCTATCGACCCATAACCAATTATTACATTCCTTCTTTCTGAATATGTTAACTCTATAAAACATAAAATTTTAAAAGTAAGTGCATGATTTATATATTGGACAATAGTTTTAAAAAGTGTTGTTTTTTTATATTTCAGGAAGATTGCTGGTTGGTTTGCGATGGTGGAACTATGTAGATGACAATGGAAAATCACATTGGGTGTTTGAATCCAGACAGGTACATTTTTTTATATACAAATTACGGAAACTTCAAAATATCCATTTTGTCTAATAAAAACTTTAATATATTTCTTATGATATAATTTAACTACAAATAATAATAAGAAAAGAAAGTCACAAGAAAGTTATCAATCACAAGATTTTAAACCCAGTCAAATGTTAATGCTATGTGCTTCGATGTTCGGTCAGGCATTGTGCTTATATTTATAATCATTTATGTTTGCTATTTGTTACAGAACCGCATAAACCCGAATGAGAGCCGTCTGTTCTGGATGGGGCTGATCCTCTGTCCATTGATATGGACCATGTTCTTCATTATCTGTCTGTTTGCATTCAATTTCAAATGGATGGTAAGAAGTGCTACTCTATATTATCGATTTTATTATATAGTATTTGTGTAGACCCAATTATTTAGAAGTTAAATACAACATTTATGATTAAAATGTTCCACTGCATGCACCAATCGTGACTGCTTTGCAAACTAATATACATAATCTTTCTTTTATGTAGGTCATGGAACAAAATAGATTAATTAACAAGTACATTATTACTTTACTTAAAAGTAAATACCGCCATAATCAGTTAATTAGGACATGTTACATGTATCAAACAAAGAAATTAATTCAGCAAAGATTATAACAATATGTTTATACTGAATATTTTGGTTAATTTAACAAATTTATTACCGAAGCTATAATCTTGTGCGTAATTAAAGTTTATTATAATTACATTAACCTACATTGTAACTGTAAGTCTTCATAAATGTGAATTATACCGGGATCCGATAATTCTAATGACCTATATAAAATATAGTACGAAAGAAGTTGATTGGGAATCTAAAATGCCCAAATTTTCTTACTCAGTCTAAACAAGTTCAAAAGCGGGATTTTATATTTTCGTGTCATTTTAAAATGCTTGACTTGAAATCTTATTCTTAAGACTCTGTTTCAAGATCATGACTGAATACCCCTGCTATCATCAGCTCTTGTGTGTATAATGCGTATACCATATGAGCAATCTCAAAGATGGCTTTTGATCTTTTCCTCCTAGCAGCTGTGCCTACGCCTTGAAACATGTAAGCTCACAATCTAACCCAGAATACTCTCAATTACAGCTGGTAGTGCTCATCGCACTCACCCTGACAGGCGCGAACCTCTACGGCTACATAAAGTGCAAGTTCGGCGCCAAGGAGAGCATCAAGTCAGCCACCACGGAGTTTGTCAAGAAACAAATCTTCCAAAACGCGCCAGCATTTATGTTCTCACAGCCCACGCCGCCCACCACGAATAATACCGGTGTTATATAATATTCCTGTGTAACTTCTTACAAATTTGACTTTATTTGTCAAATTTTGGTAGAGTTTCTTTTACCAACAAAGTTTGACATTAGGTAATCGACCAGGTAATAAAACCACGGCTCAGTAATTACATTAATCTTTAGGGTGTCCCTATCAAAATTGAGTGAATCTGAGTCACTCAGCTCAGTGGAGCAAAAATGTGTTTCTTGTGAAATTATAACTGCACTACTGTTAAAAGAGGTAAATCTCTGGAACTTGTGTACTTGTCCTAAAATTCTTTCACTTATAAAAAGCTACACTACTTTAAGTAATGTAGGCTACATTCAATTTCGATGTGGTTACTTACTTCTATTCCGGGAAAAGTCACGCGGATAGAAATCCGAATGAAAACTGGATGTTTAATATTTTTTCTAGCTCCTCTATATTTACTACAGCAGTGTAATTACTTTGCCGTCACATAACATACCTTATTAGTAATGTAAATAAAATATAATAGATTATTTATGTGTGCTGTAATTGACATTCCTAAATTCGTGTGTGATTCCATTAAAAGTTTTTCGCAGCTTATAAAGAGTCTAGTTTTAGAAATGTCTTTGTGAAATAAATCGATATCTTGGGTATTACACGTAACGTGTTTCCGCGCTCGACTCCATGGTATATTCGAGACTAAAGTAAATTTCATCACACGAAACTTATAATAAACTAAACACTTAAAAGTTCTATAGACATATTATGTAAGCTGTCCATTGTATGTCTTACGAATAAATTATTTTAAATAAACATATAAATTGTATAAAATTATCACAGAAAAGTAGTTATTACGAAAATAAAGAAGTATGTCTAAAAATGATTTTAATAAAATGAATACAGGTCGAAATGGGAAAGGTAGAGATGTGAAACTATTTTTTTTCTGAGGAGCAAAGCGGAGATAAGGATAGTTTTTTTATTTGTAGCTGGTGGAAGGATTATAGTATCGACCCGGAAATCTATCAACGTATATAAGATGTAAAACCCGCCAGAGTGGCCCACGTTAATGTGTCGCGTTCCGAGATCAATCTGTGTATATCCGGCTGGCAAAATTGTGTTGTCTGGCGAGGGATCAGATACGATAGGATCACTTTAGCATGGTTGCCTAAAAAAAGGTTGATCTATCCTATACGTAGCATCTCTTGCGTCTGCGCTCCGCTTCAGGAAACGACCCGCATGCTAATCGACGTTTCTTCGTATTATTTGTGTATATGTTAAAATAAATGTAAATTATCTTAATTGTCTTTTATTTAAGGGTTTGCTTTTTGGTGTTTTCTGTATCTTATAAAAGGTTTTCAACAATATCATTTACGCAACATATAAAAATATTTAAACAGTCGAAACATAGTCCCGAATTCTGAATCCATATTATCTATCCAATACATAGACTTTTAACAAATATTTCTATCACACACTACCTACTTAACTTGTACCACAAGCAAACATGAAGTTTCGTAGTTTGGTAAATAACTGTCCCAAGAAATTATACAGTTTTTTTGCAGAAATGATTTCGTATCCCCATGTCCACTGAATTTTCAATTCTTAGAACCGAAGCTGTCTAGTGCGTATTGTTTCAACACAATATAGACAGCATAGTGAATTACTTGTTTAGCAACTTTGTCTACGCTCTTATCTAAGATTAAAATTTTAAAGACGGTTAAATTCTTTAAGAGTATTCGCTTTATCTGGCAAATACCTCAGACACTGATAATAACATTACCGAATATAATTAAGCATTACCTACATGTTGCACTTCAGATGTTGTCTGCAGAATTGATTCTATATAGAACATTACCTACTACTTAAGTTAGTACTTACTTACAAGGCATCGCTGCTCCATAAGCTCCTATACAACTTTACGGGTGGTTTTACGTAGCTGGCTATCGAGCATTTACTTTTTTTATTATTCTATGTTTTTAGGGACAATTTATTATCATTAGAAAAGATATTTTTCGTACAATTTATTACATTACGTTTATTTATTTTAAAAATAAAAGAAGCAAAAGATATGCTCCAGGTGAGGCTCGAACTCACAACCCCGGCATTACTCACACGTACACTGTCTTATAAGTACCGTGCGCTAACCAATTGCGCCACTGGAGCTGTGAATGGTGATGCGAAAATACAATAGCTGTTCTATTGTGCTGTAAAAATCAAATAACATACTTTTTTTTTATAAGAATACATCAAGGGCCACATCACTCAGGTTTCGAATACATTGTTATTTAATTTTAAATTTTAGTATACTAATGTGTGTGTAATTTAAATATATTTTTCGTCAATTTGTTCAAACGACATAGTGATTAGTGATAATATGATATACAATTTGACAGCCGTAGTAATAGAACAGCACAGAAAATACGTAAACAAAATGGAAACGTCACCTTACTTTGTTGTGATTAATTGAATTGGATATTTCTCATAACAATCGCCTTTTAGATCTAATCAAAACCCATTAATGTTCGGTGTGTGTTGTGCTAAGTGCGATTTCGTGTCTAATGCGTCGTCAACATGAATTGGTTCGATACTTCGGGTCTGACGAGTCTCGCTAAGACTGCTTTGAAAGAAGCACAGAAAACTATCGACAAAGCGCTGGATATCCAGGACGAGAGCGGCGACGAGGAGGAGGAGGTCGTTCCAGCACAAAGTGAGCCGAAAAAGGCTGTGACGACCGCTAACACTCCTCAGAAAGACAGTGATTTCTTTGCATCCTGGGGCCTGACGGTCAGCGCTGAAAGTAAAGACGGAGCTGTCAAGGAGCAGCCCGTGGTCACCGAAAGCCCTTCCAAATCTAATTCGCAAAGTCTGTGGGGCTCATTCGCCGGCTCCTTCTTCGAACAATCGCGACAGGATGACGCTATAGTACGACCTCCGAAAGCTAAGTCTATGAATGTAATTTCTGACGCTAAATACGGCAGTCAGGATGATTTGTTCTCAAAGAGTCAATTGGTTATGTCAGACACAGATGCTGGCGAGTTCAAAGTTAAAAAAGATGACCCAAAAGTTGATGAAAGGAGAGGGTCATCTCGATCCAATGTTCTGTCTCTGATGTCGAGTAGAAATAGTTCAGATTCTGTAGAAGTATTATCACATAGCCTTAAAACAACACCAGATTCTGAAGCGTCTGTGCATTCCCTGTCAAGTAGTAGCACTGGGCAAAAAGCAAATTCAGAATCGGTGGAAATATTACCTGACAGTTTGATTAGCCCAAGTTCAATAGAATGTCTTGGTTTTGACAGTTATTGCAGTGACAAGAACAGCAGTGTGTCATCTAATATGTCTCCTGATGTGAGTGATAAAAAATCTACTCCAATAGGAGACAGAACTGAGAAAGCTGAGACCGGTGACAGTGTCAGCCTGGTTGCTGATGATGATGAAGATACAATATCATACAATTCAATCTCGGAATGTACAGCACCCACAGTTTTGGACACAGATGATAAACCTATCAGTCCGTTTTTGAAGAAAGAACATAAGAAAATTACAGAGAAAGAATACTTAAATTTAGAACAGACAGTGCTACAGCAGAAGATGCATATCAGTGAGAACTCTTCAAATGATGGCTCCTGGTCTGATCGCACACTTAATGCCGACAATGACAGCATTAATCTTGAAAATGTAGAAGAGCAGAAAAAAGAAGAGCATGAAGATGTCCTAATAGAGAAATTAAGTGACTCATCCTCTTTTTACAATGTTAATGTGTCAGCAGACATGACCAGGTCTGAGAGCTTCATTAATGTTGAGAAGCAGCAGTGTAGTGCATCACACAGCAGTGGCTCATCACAGAAAGACAGCAGCATCAAAGAAAGGACATCACCAAACAGTTCTGACAGCAAAAGTGATTTAATCAAAGTTGGTTCAGACCGCACTTCAGGCCATACTTCTGGAGATGAGCTTGAAACTGCTACATCTTCAGACATAGAGATAATACCAAGTCCAAATGGTGATAATGGATTCAGGAACAGTCCAGCTAAATATGCATTTAAACAAGGCAAGTTCGATGGAACTACATCTCCTAACCTTGTCGATTTAGTTTTAGGGAAATCTTTAGCAACCAAAATAAGGGGACATAACCGAGAGCTGTCTGAAGCATCTGTGCAAAGCAATACTAGTGATGAGAGCCAGGGTTCTGAAAATGACAGGCTATTGAGGAGACTATGTGAAATGGCAGAGGTTCTAGAGGCCAGGGAGAACAGACTCTTGGAGGTCAACAGGAGTAATGCGGAGCTAGTTGAATGCAATGTCAATTTAAAGAACCAAGTGGAGACATTGATGGCCAAGCATGAGGGAGGGGATATCAACACTATTACGGAGGATTACACTCAACGGATGTCGGCACTTGAGAAGAAGTTCCAGCAGGCAATTAGAGATAAGGTAATTAATTTGTTTTAATTTTGTGTGCAATTGTTACTTCCATCATGTAGTGAAAATATACATGCATATCAAGAGGTTTTGAATTTGAATTCTTACTTGGGGAACACTTTGTGTGGATTTTCTAATGCAATTTGCACTTATTCCTGAATGGGTTTCAAGTAGGGGCCCAGTTACAAAAACTAAGAATATTTCTTTGCAATATGCCTAAAAATATATGTTGCCCTAACCCTTAAGGTCAAATAGCAGTGGAATAAAGGCTTATGGAAGTAGAAGAATTTTGTGGTACAGTTCAATCATTTTTTTCAGTGGTACCAAATTAAGATATTTAATTGTTTATGTAAATATTTGACTGATCATTTACAATGTTTATTCATATGAAATTATTTTGTGTATTACAGTGATATTATGCACAATACAAAAAAATGCTAGAGATCCACATAAGTGTGTCATAATTTATTGCTTGTGTGCCCGGAGTAGCGTTAAGTACTTAAGCTCGCATTTTCTCGACTTAAGTTTCTTTGTACAATTGAATTGTGGATTTTGTTGCCTTGACTTACATTTCCTTTCACACAATAGAACACATTGGAGTAGGTCATATAGAACATATAAATAAAATGTATACTAAATTTACACAGACTTTTTTTATATTGATACAGCAGTAACTTCTCTGCTGTTAAATCCAGATAGGTTCAAGAAAAATGCAGTCCAAAGGCATTCTATTTAATATTGTAGGATATAAGTATGCAAATACAAATGAAAAGACTTATTCAAAAGAAATATATTTAATGACAATATTATAGAAGAATGGACAATTGATGACAAAAAATAGAGGGTATAGAGGGTCATCGCATAGGTAGCTAGTGAAAGGCTGGTAGGTTAGCTAGGTTAGGGCTTTTATTGTCCTCACCGGTGAGGATCGCGACGCGTTTCTCCCTTATTGCTTATTTAAAAATACATATATACATCATTTTATTTCTTCTTCCCTGCCAGCCCGATCTGGCTTCTTTGTTTACTAAGTATATTTTTCATTTATTTTATTTTAAATATAAATTGTCTTTGTTTATATAAGCTAATTTAATTAAGTAATAATTAAATATTCTCATGTACATTGACTTATCATAAGTGCAACTATGTTCGCCTATGTGATGAACAATTTTTTTTTTTATTTGGGTTGTTTGTCTTATACTTTTTACACATAGTAATTCTATTTGGAATATCATTCTATTTCAACATGTTCAAAACATTTTTTAAATCTATAACACCTGCAATCAAAGGTTCACAATTTTTATTCAAATAACTAAAGAAGTTTGTCAAAAATTCGCCAATAAAAATTATCCTTACAGGATCAATTAAGAAAACAGCTAGACAATTTGAAATCGGAGTCATCGGTGCGCAAGAACTCCTCGGAACTGGAGAGCGCGCTCAAGGAGAAAGATGAGGTGATAGCTCAACTCCAGGAGGAGGGTGAGAAGCTGGCGAAGCAGCAGCTGCAGCACTCCAACATCATCAAGAAGCTGCGAGCCAAAGAGAAAGATAATGAACAGGTTATCAAGGGTTTGAGGTAAGTAGAAGTGTTTTAATTGTACTACATACTATTTTTTTCTTGCTAATGAAATAAATATTACTACATAAGTAAGACAGTGGGAATGCAGTGAGTTACGAGTCAACTGCGATATCATTTTCAAAACCTAATCTTTGGTTAACTCACTCACTTTTGACATAAAAACATTACGCCAATTTGTTTTCCTATGCATACAGAAACCAAGGTCTGCAGCAATTATATAGTATATCCATATTAACCTATTTGTTTCAGAGATAAAATAGCGGAACAGACAGCAGAACTGGACAGGCTAAAGAGGTCCATGGCTGCCAAGGAGGAATTGGAAGTGAACCAGATAGAGGCAGTGTACCGACTCACCACGGCCAACAAGAAATTAGAGACAGATCTGGCTGAGGTAGTGTAATTAGATGAGAGTACATTTTATTCGTTGGTAATAAACTATCTGTAGACAATTTATACATGTTGTCTGCATGCAAGAAACCTCCATGATTTATGTTGTAAGTTTACAGTATTCAAAGTTATTACCGAGCATTGGGACAATTTCTAAAGATGATGAGTACAGTTATATACAATACTTAGTAATCCAAAATTTTGGTGTTACTTTAGTCAGATTTAGATATATTTTATATCCGTCCGGATAGCGATTACCATACCATCAAGGTCCATATACCATCAAGTCATATTGGCTCACGTAAGTGCGTTGCGTTCCGGGATTAGCTTGTGTATATCTGGTGCCAACAGACCAGCATAATTGTGTCGACTGCCGGCGGGGTAATCATCTCTCGTCAATCGACATTTTATTAGACCCCATTCCGGATACCATCAGGTGCACAGAAGTCACATTGTCATGCATGTAAAAAAATACAATTACGGTGAGTCATTTACTGCTGCCGTCATTCCGTTGTCTTAAAATGTACTATACTAAAATATAGTAATTAGTAACGATTGTTTTGTCAAGCGTAATTTTAGAACGCGTTGTGCAAACGATCCTGACGTTGTTTTATGTCCGTTATCAAACAGGCGCGCGCCGCTTATCGCTGGTCTAACAAGCGGAATGTCATAATACATGCGGAAACAATACAATTATGCTTTATAATTTATTCGAAGTAATTACTGTGTAAATTATTTTACTGGTAAAATGCGTTTCAGCTCTCGATTAATTTACTACTTGATTACTTCTTTACGATCAACTATTCTTTTTATCAAATTAAATTGCAGACTAAAAGCGCCTTAGACGACACGAACCAGCGCCTGGAGAGCTCCCGCACGTCGCTCGAGGCGGCTCGCAAGGAGCTCAACGAACTACAACGCAACAGCGCCGAGCTGCAGCGGCGCAGGAACGTACAGCCGCGGTTGGAGGAGGAGAAGCGGCTCCTGGACGAAGAGTGCGCCAGGCTGAGGAGTGAGCTGCAGCAGCTCCGGGCAGATATGGTTAATGGTGAGTGATATTGTCAAGGCACATAACGGTAGCTATTGTACTTGACTTATCTAAGGATTATTATTTTATCCTTTTAGTGGCGTTTTTAAGGTCATACTTCTGTACGCGAGGGAGATGGAAATCGTTTTTACATATTACATCTCTGTTCTCTCCGCTCTCCAAAACTTTATTGTTCTTTATAAGTCTGGTGTAGGTAACATTTTGTCATGTTCCACGTTGGTATGATTGCAGAGGAGAAGCGGTGGCTGTCGCGTGAGGAGGTGCTGCGGCGCGAGCTGCGCGAGTCGCGCGAGCTGTGCTCGTCGCTGGAGGCGGGCGCGGCGGGCGGGGCGGGCGGCGGCGGGGGAGGTGCGGAGGAGCCGAGCGCGGCGGGCGTGCTGGCGCAGCTCGCGCAGCTGCAGCGCGCCGCGCTCCACCGCGAGCACGCGCACCACGCCGCGCTCCGCACCAGGGCGCTGCACACCGGTGCGACACATCGACTTACCAAGGGCACCGGCTTCCTTTACTGCTGGAAGAATTAAGCCTTTTTCGACCATGCTAGATGACGCTGGCTGTTAGACGTTACATATTCTCAAAATTCTTTAAAACAATTCGTATATATTTAGGTTTTCTCATGAAACATGACTAAAAAAACTATTAAAATGATAAAAAAAATGTTTACAGCGGAACTGGAGAGGTCACTTGCGAAAGCGGTCGAACGCGAGAGGATATCCCGCGAGGAGTGTCAAACGCTCCAGGAGAGGCTGGCGGCAGCGGAGGGACTACTGCGGGATTCGCAGTTCAACCTCGGCACCGTCACCGAGCAGTGTCAACAGTACCTCGACAAAACTACCGCATTGGAGCAACAGCTCACTAGGTGAGCTTGATCAACATAATTTTACTTATAAATGCTGAGCCATCTGCCGCTTTTACCTCTACGGATTAAAAGATATAATAATAATATTTTAACTCAGATAATAACTAATACAATAAAAATTACATATACTTCAGATGGTTGATAATGTCAAAATAATATGGTGATTTTTATACTGTAAGGAGCCTTTTTGATATAATAATTTATAACAAACGCTAATTATAAATTAATAGCAAAACGTCAGAGGTAGAGAGCCTGCAGGCGGAGATTGTAACGCTTCAGCAGCGACTGCAAGAAACAGAGCAACAGCTGGCGGCAGAAAAGAGCTCGCTCGAGATAGAGAAGAAACGGAATGCTATACTACAGGTATGTTGCATTAAATAGTGTAGTCTATTCATAGAATTAAACTAAATATTAATTTACGCTAAGCAACCTTGTTTAATAGAAGTTGACTGTTTGAATCAATTTCAATCAGTCACTGACTAATTCACTTATTGATTCCATTAATTACTGACTGTAGATTTTAATAAAAGATTTAGTTTGTTATGATATTTTATATTTAATGATACCCGCTGATGATGAGGATGAATTGACACTGGTTAAGATATAATAAATCAATACAAAATGCTGCTTTAGTACACGCGACGCGGTGGCATGGTGAATGCGTACTAATTACATAAAATGGCTAAATACACGCGCGATGCACAAAATGCTGACAAAATAAAATGTAGGGCGTTAGCCCGTACACTGACTGACTCACTCACTTAAGTAATCTACTAATTGACGTGTTTACTCACACAGTGCTTTACTTACATGAATATTTTAATTATTTACTTATTTATTATACTAACCCACGGGTAGCTAAATTCAATACATTAAAGACATGTTTTCAAGTCACTGCAACATATAAAATTATTTATTGTACACAATCTGTCACCACTTAATTTTTAAATTTACAGGAGCAGTTGTCGGTACGAGGCGACGTGTCTCCCCCGCATTCGCTCGCTTCCGACACACTGTCGGCATCGTTATGGCAATCGGTAAGGGTACCCAGAATACAAGAAAAATATTAAATGCACACATTTTTAATTTCATCAATTAAAGTTTTATTTATATCAAAATATGTATATGTGAGCCGTCTGATATTCGAATGTGAACTGATGCGTTAATGTAAGGCATTACTATGGATGTGTTTGTGTGTGTTGCAGGAGGAAGGTGCCCCGTCGGATCTGACCGCAGCGGGCGGAGCCACCGCACTCGCGGCACTCGCGGCGCGGCGCGAGGGAGAGGCGCGCGCGCTCGCGGCCCAGCGCGACCTCCTCGCCGCGCAGCGGGACGCGCTGCGGGACAGGAACGCCGCGCTCACGCATGCGCTCGACGAGCACCAGGTACACATGCGCAGACACACACACACACACACACACACACACACACGGCGCGGCGCGAGGGAGAGGCGCGCGCGCTCGCGGCCCAGCGCGACCTCCTCGCCGCGCAGCGGGACGCGCTGCGGGACAGGAACGCCGCGCTCACGCATGCGCTCGACGAGCACCAGGTACACATGCGCAGACACACACACACACACACACACACACACACGGCGCGGCGCGAGGGAGGCGCGCGCGCTCATGCTAGCGCGACCTCCTCCCCACCGCAGCTGGACGCGCTGCCAGGACAGGAACGCCGCTCACGCATGCGCTCGACGAGCACCAGGTACACATGCGCAGACACACACACACACACACACACACACACACGGCGCGGCGCGAGGGAGAGGCGCGCGCGCTCGCGGCCCAGCGCGACCTCCTCGCCGCGCAGCGGGACGCGCTGCGGGACAGGAACGCCGCGCTCACGCATGCGCTCGACGAGCACCAGGTACACATGCGCAGACACACACACACACACACACACACACACACGGCGCGGCGCGAGGGAGAGGCGCGCGCGCTCGCGGCCAGCGCGACAACCTCGCCGCGCAGCGGGACGCGCTGCGGGACAGGAACGCCGCGCTCACGCATGCGCTCGACGAGCACCAGGTACACCATGCGCAGACACACACACACACACACACACACACACACACACGGCGCGGCGCGGGAGGCGCGCGCGCTCGCGAC